>NC_087169.1:8234644-8249644 GCF_035594125.1 Scylla paramamosain
AGCTTTACCTTGGATGATTCAGGACTTGTTCCTCCCGTCTCCTGCACCCTCTGACTACTTCATGTTACCTATTGAAATTCTTCACAATGATGTTTTCCATACCCTCGCTTGCCTAAACCCTCAGAAGGCTTATGGACCTGATGGGGTCCCTCCCATTGTTCTCCGAAACTGTGCCTTCGTGCTTGCACCTTACCTAGTAGAACTTTTTTCAACTCTGTCTGTCAACATCTACCTTTCCTTCTTGCTGGAAGTTTGCTGCATTCAGCCTGTTCCTAAAAAGAGTGACCGTTCTAATCCCTCAAACTACCGTCCTACTGCTTTAATTTCCTGTCTGTCTAAAGTTTTTGAATCTATCCTCAACAGCAATATTCTTAAACCTCTATCACTTCACAACCTTCTATCTGATCGCCAGTATGGGTTCCGTCAAGGCCGCTCTATTGGTGATCTTCTGGCTTTAGTGATCTACTGGCTTTCCTTATGGAGTCTCAGTCATCCTTTTTTAGAGATTTTGGTGAAACTTTTGCTGTTGCCTTGGATATATCAAAAGCTTTTGATAGAATCTGGGACAAAGCATTGATTTCCAGGCTACCCTCCTATGGCTTCTATCCTTTTGTCTGTAACTTCATCTCAAGTTTCCTTTCTGACCGTTCTTTTGCTGCTGTGGTAGACGGTCACTGTTCTTCTTCTAAATCTATTAACAGTGGTATTCCTCAGGGTTATGTCCTGTCACCCACTCTTATTATTCATCAATGACCTTCTAAACCAAACTTCTAATCTTATCCACTCCTTCGCTGATGATATCACCCTGCACTTTTCCACGTCTTTTCATAGAAGTCCAGCCCTTCAGGAAGAAATCATTTCACGCAGGGAAGCCACAGAACGCGTGACTTCTGATCTTTCAAGAATTTCTGATTTGGGCAGAGCAAACTTGGTATTGTTCAATGCCTCAAGAAAATTCCTTCATCTATCAACTCGACACAACCTTCTAGACAACTATCCCCTGGATAGTTGTCCCTCTTCTTCAGTGACACTCAACTGTCCCCCTCTTCTACATTGAACATCCTAGGTCTGTCCTTCACTTATTACCTGAACTGGAAAATTCACATCTCATCTCTAGCTAAAACAGCTTCTATGAAGTTAGGTGTTCTCAGGCGTCTCCGCCATTTTTTTCATTCCCCCTCCCCCTGCTGCTAATTCTGTACAAGGGCCTTATCCGTCCATGTATGGAGTATGTTTCACATGTCTGGGGGGTTCCACTCATAGCGCTCTTCTAGACTGGGTGGAATCAAAAGCTTTTCGTCTCATCAACTCCTCTCCTCTAACTGTATTCAGCCTTTCTCTCATCGCCGCAATGTTGCATCTCTAGCTGTTTTCTGCCGCTATTTTCATGCTAACTGCTCTTCTGATCCTGCTAACTGCATACCTCCCCTCTTCCCGCAACCTCGCTGCACAAGACTTTCTTCTTTCTCTCACCCCTATTCTATCTACCTCTCTATTGCATGAGTTAAGCAATATTCTCAGTCATTCATCCCTTTCTGTGGTAAACTCTGGAACTCCCTGCCTGCTTCTATATTTTCACCTTCCTATGACTTAAATTCGTTCAAGAGGGAGGTTTCAAGAGACTTATCTTCAATTTTTTTACTATCGCTTTGGACTCTTTTATGGGACTGGCATCTCAGTGGGCTTTTTTTTATTTTTCTTATTGGATTTTTGTTGTCCTTTGCCAGTGTTCATCCACCATAAAAAAAATTAAGCAGATATTCATTCATTGCAAACTAACAGTAATATTTAATATCTAGCTGCAGGTTCACAATGCTGGAAACATTGTTGCCAGAAAAATGTTTGAAACAAATAAATGTTGCAATGTGTAACAAAATTGTACATACATTAGAATATCAATCCCAGCTATTAGTAAGTACTAATACCATTTTGTTTTCAAGTCATCAACTCGGTGTGTGTGTGTGTGTGTGTGTGTGTGTTGGGGAGGGAGAAAGGAAGTAAAATGTAGTACGAGTATAGTATAAGAATGGATATATGTATTAGTCAATCTGAACGTCCCTTCATCTCTCTCTCTCTCTCTCTCTCTCTCTCTCTCTCTCTCTCTCTCTCTCTCTCTCTCTCTCTCTTTCTCTCTCTCTCTGACCTTTATCTGTCGAAATACCAATAATAATAATAATAATAATAATAATAATAATAATAATAATAATAATAATAATAATAATAATAAAAATAATAGCAATAGTAACAACAAGAACAGTAATAGTAATAATGATAATATGTGTGTGTGTGTGTGTGTGTGTGTGTGTGTGTGTGTGTGTGTGTGTGTGTGTGTGTGTGTGTGTGTGTGTGTGTGTGTGTGTGTATGTGTGTGTGCGCGCGCGAGTTACAAACTATAAAAAATACAGGCCATAATCCCAAGCTTCCACCTCGATGAAGGGTGAAGCTACCGCTCGCGTCATTCGATATTATTGACATTATATAATGATATATAGGATAACCAAACCTACCGACATTGCTGCTAATCAGGAACATGACTGAATTACCAGTTGAAATGAAATCAGTATCCTCCTTGCCTCCCTGCTCTCCAGCGCCGAACAGGTCCACTGCTACACGGGAAAATTTTACGTTGTCACTCTTTAGCACCTGCATATTTTTGTATTGGCATGTGTCATAAAAAAAAATAAATAAAATAAAATGTACTGGTTCAGAGACAGTGCCAACAAAATGACAGGAACGATGGTGAGTTAGAACAAAGAAATGGAAAAAAAAAAAGATATTTTACTCACTTATTTTGACATTTTTTTCTTATAGTACGTATAGTCTACTGTAACCAATTTATACTCCAGAGATGCAACATGTCATTTGAAGTCAATGACAGGGTCAGTTTTCCTAATTATCATCCGGTAGCTTGATAAAATTAGACTACCGTGTAATGTCCGGTTTCCTCTCTTCCTCTACAAAATTCACTCAAGGGTGGCAGTTGCGCGGTTTATGTGTGTGTGTGTGTGTGTGTGTGTGTGTGTGTGTGTGTGCAGAATATATCTATCTGCTGTGAAGCGACGATAGTAATGGAGATAAATCAGATATGAGCAATGAATTAATGTTAGGAAAAATCATGCCCAACATTACATGTAATAATATATTCTACACTATGGGCAATCGGACTGAGTGGCACAGTACGATATGTTGGGCATTTTGCTTCGAGGCGATTCACAGAGTACTGTTCGCCTGGTCATGTTTACCCATACTTAATAGACGACACCCTGATCAAGAAGAGCGAAAATCCATGAAGGTCGCAGACAATAGGGTTAAGGCAACTGACCGACTAGCTCTTATCCCAAAAGATATTAGTGCTCCTCTCAATACATCTGCTCCGTCTAAGCGCTGGGTAGTGAGTGACTGTGGGATTGTGCGCCTTATATGTCTCTGCTGATACAGGCAGGGGATATAAGGAAGGGTGGGGGGGTGACGACACACACATACATACGTACATCCTCACACCACTCTGCTCTCCGTCATGTCTTACACTTTACCTCTGAAAATTATAATGATCAAACTAAAGAGGATAGATGAATAATGATTACTTGTCAAGAGCAACTTTTATACTAAATACTAGGTGAGACTCAAACTGAATGGGTAAGGGGAAGGGAGATGATTCTTGGGAGATTCTGTCTTGGGAGGAGATCAGTAAAATTTTGAATAAGTATTTTTTTACTGTCTTCACCCAAGAAAACATGCAGGATATGCCAAAATAGTGAACAGATGTTTAGAACAGATGAGAATGAGAGGCTGACAGATATTTCCTTAACTAAGGAGATAGTGAAACAGGAGATAGATAACTAAAAAGTTCAAGACACCAGGATCAGATGAAATATATCCCAGAGTACTTATAGGATACAAAGAAGTTATTAGTGAGCCTTTAGTTTCTGTCTTTAGGAAATCACTTGAGTCAGGTGAGGTACTAGTAATGTGGAGGCAGGCTAATGTAGTGCCCATCATTAAGGAAGGAGATAAAACTTAAGCGTCTAGTTATAGACTGTTAGCTTAACTTCAGTTGTGGGTAAAATATTGGAGTAATAACGAGGAACATTAGGGAACATTTAGACAAACATAACTTGATAAATCAGTCACAGCATGGCTTCACGAAGGGGAAGTCTTGCCTGACGAACTTGTTAAGTTTTTACAGTAAAGTGTATGAGGCAGTAGATTATGGTGATAGTTATGACATCTTATATCTGGACTTTAGTAAAGCATTTGACAAGGTACCCCATCAAAGGCTCCTCAGAAATTTTAGGGCACACGGGATAGATGGGAAGGTGTTAGGATGGATAAGGTCATGGTTTAGCGACAGGCGACAAAGAGTTGTAATAAATCTGAGTGGGGTCATGTAATTAGTGGGGTGCCACAGAGATCAGTATTGGGGTCATTGTTGTTATTAATAAATATCAATGACTTGGATAGTGGAATTAGTAGTGATGTTAGTAAATTTAAGGATGACACAAAGATAGACACAAAGATAGGTAGATTAATTAGGTTAGAATCGGATGCGATCGTCTTGCAGGCAGATTTAGATAGGATGAATAAATGGACGGAAAGATGGCAAATGCAGTTTAATATCAACAAATGCAAAGTACTTAACGTAGGTAGAGGAAACCCACACAATAGATACACATTAAACAATGAAACTCTGGTAAGTACAGGGTACGAAAAAGTTTTAGGAGTTATAGTTAGTTCTGAACTCTGTCTAGGAAAACAATGCATAGAGGCCAGAAACAGGGCAAATAGGGCATTAAGATTCATTTTTAGGAGTGTTAAAAGTAGAAGGCCGGAATTAATATTAAAGTTATACTTGGCGCTGGTCTGACCTCATCTAGACTACGCTGTGCAGTTCTGGTCCCCACATGACAGGAAAGAAATAGGTCTTTTAGAATCAGTACAGAGGAGAATGACTAAAAGGATACAGGGGATGAGGAGTATTCCTTACGAGGCGAGATTGAAGCTGTTAAATTTACATTCTTTAGGGAGATCTAGGTTAAGAAGGGACCTGATAGAAGTCTTTAAGTGGTATAAGGGTTATAAACAAAATTCTTAGGATCAGAAACCAGGATAGAACAAGAAATAACAGGTTCAAGCTTGAAAAAAATAGATTTAGGAAAGAGAAAGGAATAAATTGGTTCTCAAATAGAGTGGTAGATGAGTGGAACGGACTCAATAATCATGTTGTTAGTGCTAGGACATTAGGGAACTTTAAGAGAAGATTAGACGAGTTTATGGATGGGGATGATAAGTGGAAATAGGTAGGTATATTTCATACAGGGACTGCCACGTGTAAGCCTGGTTGCTTCTTGCAGCTTCCCTTATTTCTTATGTTCTTATGTAAGTAAGAAATTTACATGGGGAATATGAGTGACTGCGCGGATATCATCTTAGGCTGAGTACTTATGTGATCAGTACGCGTATAAGTCTCTTTCCCGGCCTCTCTCTCTCTCTCTCTCTCTCTCTCTCTCTCTCTCTCTCTCTCTCTCTCTCTCTCTCTCTCTCTCATTTTTTTTTCTCATTCGTTCTTACTACTTTTTTTTTTTCGTTTTATATCACGTTATCTCGCTGCACACAACACGTCCCCTCATCAACAAAAATTTTCGGAAGGTCTTCAAAAACTTACGGAAATTTAGGAACACACAAAAATTCAAAATCAACACATGACTAATCAGAAACATCAGTAGATTCAAACAAGGGGTGCATACTCATCACAAAATATCAAAGACTACTACAGCACTGAAATAAATAATTACTACACAACTGGTATAAAAGGGGCTCCCACCGGGCCCATCAACTCGGACTGCCGCTTCTTCTTTCTCCTACTTCTCCTTCCAAAACCGTCTCTGGTACTACGCCAGGTCCTGTGGTCTCTTCACTATACTGGTGTGCAAGCTTTCTCCAGCAGCTACGGCTGCTCCAACTACTTCTGTGACTTTGATCAATTCTCCTGTCTCCATCGTCTTCTTGGTTTTCTGCCTTCACTACTTCTCCGCCAACTCCCACCTCTCCTCCTCTCTTCGCTACACACCCTGCTCCATTTGTATTTACTCCACACCATACAAACATCAGTCATCATGCAAGAACGACATCCCTCCCTACTTGCAACACACAATGAGCCCACCAGCGACCGTAGTCTTCTGGTGCTACATCATGGCAAAGCTAGGTAAAATACTTCCCAGCCAAACAAAACTCTCCCTAGGGCCTTTACTGCCGACACAATTACCCCCGCTTGCCTGCCCTTGGCTCAGTAAAGCCTTCATGTTACATCCATGAAATTGACAAAATAAAACTCCCACTTCCTTAGGAAAACTAAGAGGAGCTACCTGGCCGCTCTTGAAAAAAAAATAAATAAATAAAAATAAATAAATAAATAAAAATAAAAAAGATCTTCGCGGGTGTGACACAACCAAGTTTGCTTCCGACCTTCAGGCGCAGCGATACTATTACACCTCATTCCTCCTGCCAGCCCCTCTGACCGACACAGGTATTGCCATAACGAGCTGATGTCTGCTCCTTTCCAGTATGCAGCACACACATCCCCGCACACGGAGCCAAACAAACACACGTGGCCGTCACAAAACTACAAGTCCCGGTTCCAACATGAGCCTGGCCAACGTACTCCTCAGCCGTCCCCACTGGTCCCAGCAACTGCTCCTGTTTGCATTCACTTGTCATCAGACCCGATACTTTGTCACTTTGAGGAAGCCAACATCCATCATCACATACTACACTGCTCGGGCCCAGCACCTGACAATCATCAACACCAACTCGGCCAATGGCAGCCCCCAGCAACACTGAGGGTGCTTCCCAGGCGGCAAGCAAGACATTATCATCGTCAGCCTTACTCAGCGCTGCCTCCCGACGCCGCGCCGTAACGCTCGTGTCAAGAACATTATAACAACTTGCCCCGAATTAGGAATCGGGCGAGCAACATTACAAACAATCCCCACACCAGGGCAAACAACACTAATCATAGCACAACAGAGAGGGGCTCCATACAAGAGGTCATCAGTCTTGCCTGCCTGACGAGTGCGGTTACGCCCAACAAACGTGGCCACTTCCGACCATCAAAACCGCTCCAAACGCACCCAAGTCAACCTGACTCCAAAACGACTAAGCACCAGGCTGTTACATCCTTCCAGCAACTGTGCCTCCTCAACTGCAGTTGGCACCTAAAAATGGAGCAACAAACCTCTGTCTTCTTCTCTCTATCGGCTATTCATAATATTGTTGCTCTCAACACACGCTGCCCGATCATCGGCTTTCTCGCCATCCACTCTTGCCCTGGCAAGTAGTGGGGCAACACATACGTGACAGGCAAAATCCTCCTTAACTACACTGACAGTGTAGTTAAGCAGCTACCAGCATGGGTGGCTCATCATGTGATCAAATACCCACCGTGTCTCGAACCCGAACTGAGTATCGGCGCACACAGTGTCAATACCAGGTGACAACTCCTCCTGAATGCCACCTCCGAGAAGCTCCGCAGGATGAGGCAAGCCATCAAACAAGCAACCCAAACTCATCACTCCAGCCTCACCCTTGACATCACTCTCTACAAAGTCAGGTGTTTTCCGCGGTGTCTCTGCAGTTTTGCAGGAAGCCCCATCACACTGAATAAAGACGAGTCTAACCCTGGCTCGTTAAAACTCCTGGCCAGCAGGGGGACAGACCTCTGGGCACTCTGCCCCCACTGCGGCATCAAGACAAACACTGCGCTCCTTTAGTAGTGGCTCTGCCTTATTGCCTTATTAGTGCCACCCGTGCTTCCGCGGTCACCAGAGAGAATGACAGCCTAATCTCCGCCGCAGCGAAGCCCTCTGTGGCGTCATTTCCCCGGCAACACACAGGCCGATCGAAGGCAACTTACCTTCCAGTCACATTCCTGCACAGCGACTGCTGTGCGGTTGTGTCTCTACAAACAGCTACTGGGTATTCAGCCACATCAATCTCAACAATGGCCTTGAATAAAAATGGACGGCATCAGTCCAACTCAGACCTCACAGGAAATAGTGAGGTAACAACAGATGAGGGGGAGCCCACAACGGTCTTTCCCACCTCACGACTAAACAACCCGGATTTCGTCACCTCCTGGTCCAGACCCTGGGACACAATCAAGGCCACCGGCTTCTGGGGCGTCGTAGAAGCTGTAGCGGTTATTAATTTGGGACCATCAAATATGAAGTCTCCCGTACTTCTACGATGATAACACGTAGGGTGCACGCTATAACGGGGAGTGCTGTGTTGCATGTTCCCTGTCTTTCTCCGTCAAGAGTTGGTTGGAGACTTATTACCCACATGGCTTACTCACCTAGACTTATTACCAGTACCACTAGTATAGCGTGGGCTTCCAGACAAACTGGCGCCGGCCGCGGCACCAGACACATCACTAGCCCCACCAGACGTACCACCAATCCACCGTAGCACAGGCCGGTACGCCAACACGTAGTCATATACCCACGTCGCTGCCTTCTTCAGGCTTTTAAATCTTTTCTCATGGAGCAGCGGTACTAACTCCTTCTCAGCCACGTTAATAAACTGTTCCATTACCATGACTTCGTTTAACTCATGGTAAAAGGTGGCCTGTTCGCTAGCAATTCACTTTTCAAACATCTCCTACAGATAGCGAGCGCATTCTAAATAGGAGTCACTTCTTTCCTCCGCAGAAATGCAGCCTGTACGCCTCCGGCCGCTGCTCATAAGCTCTCAAGATGTCAGCCTTAAATTCCTTATAATCCTCCAAATCCTCTACTTACATTCTATCATAAACTTCCAAAGCCTTGCCCTGTTAGCCTACATATTAGCCACCAGGCCAACCCACCTCTCCTGAGACCATTCAAATTCTGAAGCTTTTTTCTCAAATCTTTTAAACCACTCTATCACCTTCTTTTCATCGAACTCAAGAATCAGCTTCAAACTCCTCACCATCTGGCTTTCTACTGTATCCTTCTAAACTCCTCCCACCCCCCGCAAGCCATGAGGTCAATTAACTTCAATCCCAGTCTTCTCTAACTCAAACATCCCATTCTTCTCAGCTTCTTCCTGTTCTCTTTCTGCCTCAAGGATCTTCATTTCTTTTTCATTCATCCTCGCCTTCTCCTTCTCCTCCTTTTCTGCTTCTAGAACACTTACCTTCTCCTCGGCCTCAAGCCTCCTTATTTCTTTCTTTTGCTCAATAATCTAGCCTGAAGCCTCCTGGCTTCTTTCGCCTCCTCAGTCTCCAGTCTCCTTTCCTCAGCTTCCGATTCAAGCTTTCTTAACTATCTCTCCCTCTCAGTCTCCCACTCCATTCTCCTCATTTATAATTTAAATCTCATCTCTCAGACATGCATTTCATCTTTGAGAAACCACCAAGACTGCGAACAGAGCTAACATGTCCCTGGACGCTATATGTGGGATCAGGTGTCCTCACACCGAACTGGGTTAAGTCTACACTGCCGCTTTCAGCAGAGGCAGCCTTGCCCTCCATGGCTTAAACTAAATGTGGACACACACAAGACAATGAAACAAACAGTAAATTGTCCCCCCCACGTGACGACGAAGCTTCCAGCTATCCCGGTGAGGTTGCCAATTTCTGTTACATCCCCAATTCCTAGCCCATTCACAAAGCTGCCGCACCTGGACTAGCTTCCCTGAACCACCTCCTACGTGGACTCAGTGTAGGGGTCAAATACGGGTGTACAGGGTCCCTTGTGAATCCTGCACCCTTTTCACAACAGGTCGTAACACTAGGTCACACTAATTGAGGTCGCCAGTCTGTTTCACCTACCTATAGACAAGGGAAATACTCTAACAATAATTAACTCCCACCGCTGTGAAAATTTCGACAACCACGTCTCGGAAAAATAGTTATAACATGTAATAACACATATATGGTCAAGGTACAACACCTCACTATACAGCACCCTCAGTAACAAATCCAACCACTGTCAAACAGTGTGTTATAACTTCAAGCCAAGTGGTGTCGTTTACTACTTCCTGGACGGCAGGCCTTATCAGGACCTGAGGAGGGAGTAAAGTTCACTACACAGCTAATTACTTAAGTCATCTGCGAGTGAACAGCATCAGCCAACAGTAGCATTTAACACAAAACAAGCTAACAAAAGACACAGGAAACAACTAAAACTAAAAAAAAATAAATAAATAAATAAAAAAAATAGCTAAAACAGCTTCTATGAAGTTAGGTGTTCTGAGACGTCTCCGCCAGTTTTTCTCACCCCCCCAGCTGCTAACTCTGTACAAGGGGCTTATCCGTCCATGTACAGAGTATGCTTCACATGTCTGGGAGGTTTCACTCATACTGCTCTTCTAGACAGGGTGGAATCAAAAGCTTTTTGTCTCATCAACTCCTCTCCTCTAACTGACTCTTCAGCCTCTCCCTCACCGCCACAATGTTGCATATCTAGCAGTCTTCTACCACTATTTTCATGCTAACTGCTCTTCTGATCTTGCTAACTGCATGCCTCCCCTCCTCCTGCGGCCTCGCTGCACAACACTTTCTTCTTTCTCTCACCCCTATTCTGTCCACCTCTCTAACGCAAGAGTTAACCAGTATTCTCAATCATTCATTTCTTTCTCTGGTAAACTCTGGAACTCCCTTCTTTCAAGACACTTATTCATCAATTTGTGACCACTGCTTTGTCCCTTTTATGGGACTGGCATTTCAGTGGGCATATTCTTTTATTGGATTTTTGTTGCCCTTGGCCAGTTTCCTTCCTACATGAAAAAAAAAACAAGAAAAAAACGACAAACGAGTGTCCACGAACACACAGGAGGGTCATTAGAGTTCGACCTGCACACAAACGCAGCCAAGGAGTCACTTCTCAAGGTACGGAGTGTGTTATACACAACTATCCTCTATGGCAGACTACTTTGGAGAATCCTATTCTATATAAGTAGGGCGGGGCGTACGGCCGGTAATGATTCACCTATCCCCCCGAAGGCAACTGACCCAACTAACTCTTATCCCGTTTCAATCTCCATCAATCTCAATACGTCTGCTCTGACTAAGCGCTGTTTTGTGACTAACTGTGGGAAAGTGCGCCACGCTCTCTCTGTTGCTACGGGGAGGAGGTAAAAGGAAAGTTAGGGGGGGCAGGATGGCGACACACACACACACACACACACACACACACACACACACACACACACACACACACACACACACACACACACACGTACATCCGCCCAAAACTGCTCCTCCCTCTTTCTTACATCAATAAAACACTCTATTCTGAAAGTTATAATGCTCAAACTAAGGAAATTAAATGAATACTGATTAATTTATTGTCAAGAGCAACTCTTCTACTGATTACTAGTTGAGACTCAGATTGAATGGATAAGCGAAAGTAAGGAAATTTACGTGGGAAATATGAGTGATTGCGCGGATATTATCTTAGGAGGTTCAGACTGAGTACATAATGACAAGGGCGCTTCTGAGTCTCGTCCCCGGCCTCTCTCTTTCTCTCTCCCTCTTTCATTATTCCTCTCTCATTCCTTCTTAGTACTTTCTTTGTTATATATCGCGTTATCTTGCTGCACACAACAATATATATATATATATATATATATATATATATATATATATATATATATATATATATATATATATATATATATATATATATATATATATATATATATATATATCATCAGCATAGAAGTATCATCAGCATAGAAATGGATAGGACAAGTTTGGTTTAAAAGATCATTGGAGAACGATAGGAAGAGAGTGTGTGACACGACAGTGGTGAGGAACACCACTGTTAATAGATTTAGGAGAAGAACAGTGACCGTCTAACACAGCAGAAATAGAACGGTCAGAAAGGAAACTTCAGATCAAGTTACAGAGACAAGGATAAAAGTAGTAGGGTAGTTTGGAAATCAAAGCTTTGTGCCAGAGTCTGTTAAAAGTTTTTGATATGTCTAAGGAAACAGTAGAAGCTTCACCAGAATCTCTAAAAGGAGAATGAACAATACTCATTAATGAGATCCGGAGGATCACCATGAGAGCGGCCTTGACGGAACACATAATAGCGATCATATAGAAGGTTCTGAAGTGATAGATGTTAAAGAATTTTGCTGTTGAGGATAGATTAAAAAACTTTAGACACTTAGGAAATTAAAGCAATAGGACGGTAGAATAAGGGATTAGAACGATCACCCTTTTAAGAACAAGCTGAATGTAGGCAAACTTCCAGAAAGAAAGAAAGGTAGATGTTGACAGAATTGAAATATTTTGACTAGGCAAGGTGCAAGCACGGAGGTGCAGTTCTGAAGAACAACAGGCGGGACCCTATCAGGTTCATAAGCCTTCCTAGGGTTTATTTTTTATTTATTTATTTTTTTTTATGTAGGAAGGATACTGGCCAAGGGCAACAAAAATCTAATAAAAAAAATGCCCACTGAAATGCCAGTCCCATAAAAGAGTCAAAGCAGTCGTCAAAAATTGGTGGATAAGTGTTTTGAAACCTCCCTCTTGAAGGAATTCAAGTCGTAGAAAGGTGGAAATACAGAAGCAGGCAGGGAGTTCCAGAGTTTACCAGAGAAAGGGATGAATGACTGAGAATACTGGTTAATTCTTGCGTTAGAGAGGTGGACAGAATAGGGGTGAGAGAAAGAAGAAAGTCTTGTGCAGCGAGGCCGCGGAAGGAGGGGAGGCATGCAGTTAGCAAAATCAGAAGAGCAGTTAGCATGAAAATAGCGGTAGAAGACAGCTAGATATGCAACATTGCGGCGGTGAGAGAGAGGCTGAAGACAGTCAGTTAGAGGAGAGGAGTTGATGAGACGAAAATCTTTTGATTCCACCCTGTCTAGAAGAGCAGTATGAGTGGAACACCCCCAGACATGTGAAGCATACTCCATACATGGACGGATAAGGCCCTTGTACAGAGTTAGCAGCTAGGGGGGTTAGAAAAACTGGCGGAGACGTCTCAGAACACCTAACTTCATAGCTGTTTTAGCTAGAGATGAGATGTGAAGTTTCCAGTTCAGATTATAAGTAAAGGACAGACCGAGGATGTGCAGTGTAGAAGAGGGGGACAGTTGAGTGTCATTGAAGAAGAGGGGATAGTTGTCTGGAAGGTTGTGTCGAGTTGATAGATGGAGGAATTGAGTTTTTGAGGCATTGAACAATACCAAGTTTGCTCTGCCCCAATCAGAAATTTTAGAAAGATCAGAAGTCAGGCGTTCTGTGGCTTCCCTGCGTGATATGTTTACCTCCTGAAGGGTTGGACGTCTATGAAAAGACGTGGAAAAGTGCAGGGTGGTATCATCAGCGTAGGAGTGAATAGGACAAGAAGTTTGGTTTAGAAGATCATTAATGAATAATAAGAAGAGAGTGGATGACAGGACAGAACCCTGAGGAACACCACTATTAATAGATTTAGGAGAAGAACAGTGACCGTCTACCACAGCAGCAATAGAACGGTCAGAAAGGAAACTTGAGATGAATTTACAGAGAGAAGGATAGAAACCGTAGGAGGGTAGTTTGGAAATCAAAGCTTTTTGCCAGACTCTATCAAAGGCTTTTGATATGTCCAAGGCAACAGCAAAAGTTTCACCAAAATCTCTAAAAGAGATCTCTAAAAAAAAATCTCTAAAAGACTCACTAAGGAAAGCCAGAAGATCACCAGTAGAGCGGCCTTGACGGAACCCATACTGGCGATCAGATAGAAGGTTGTGAAGTGATAGATGTTTAAGAATCTTCCTGTTGAGGATAGATTTAAAAACTGTAGATAAGCAGGAAATTAAAACAATAGGACGGTAGTTTGAGGGATTAGAGTGGTCACCCTTTTTAGGAACAGGTTGAATGTAGGCAAACTTCCAGCAAGAAGGAAAGGTAGATGTTCACAGACAGAGCTGAAAGAGTTTGACTAGGCAAGGTGCAAGCACGGAGGCACAGTTTCGGAGAACAATAGGAGGGACCCCATCAGGTCCATAAGCCTTCCGAGGGTTTAGGCCAGCGAGGGCATGGAAAACATCATTACGAAAAATTTTAATAGGTGGCATGAAGTAGTCAGAGGGTGGAGGAGAGGGAGGAACAATCCCAGAATCAGCTTTAGAAATAGATGTGATAGCAGTGGTGCCATCTGGTTGAAGTAGAGGAGGGAAAGAAGAAGAAGCAAAGTTATTGGAGATATTTTTGGCTAGATGCCAGAAATCACGAGGGGAGTTAAATCTTGAAAGGTTTTGACATTTTCTGTTAATGAAGGAGTTTTTGGCTAGTTGGAGAACAGACTTGGCATGGTTCCGGGCAGAAATATAAAGTGCATGAGATTCTGGTGATGGAAGGCTTAAGTACCTTTTGTGGGCCACCTCTCTATCATGTATAGCACAAGAACAAGCTGTGTTAAACCAAGGTTTAGAAGGTTTAGGATGAGAAAAAGAGTGAGAAATGTACGCCTCCATGCCAGACACTATTACCTCTGTTATGCGCTCAGCACAGAAAGACGTGTCTTTGACACGGAAGCAGTAGTCATTCCAAGGAAAATCAGCAAAATACCTCCTCAGGTCCCCCCAACTAGCAGAAGCAAAACGCCAGAGGCACCTTCGCTTAGGGGGATCCTGAGGAGGGATTGGAGTGATAGGACAAGATAAAGATATGAGATTGTGATCAGAGGAGCCCAACGGAGAAGAAAGGGTGACAGCATAAGCAGAAGGATTAGAGGTCAGGAAAAGGTCAAGAATGTTGGGCGTATCTCCAAGACGGTCAGGAATACGAGTAGGGTGTTGCACCAGTTGCTCTAGATCATGGAGGATAGCAAAGTTGTAGGCTAGTTCACCAGGATGGTCAGTGAAGGGAGAGGAAAGCCAAAGCTGGTGGTGAACATTGAAGTCTCCAAGAATGGAGATCTCTGCAAAAGGGAAGAGAGTCAGAATGTGCTCCACTTTGGAAGTTAAGTAGTCAAAGAATTTCTTATAGTCAGAGGAGTTAGGAGAGAGGTATACAGCACAGATGAA
>NC_087169.1:8254644-8289644 GCF_035594125.1 Scylla paramamosain
CATCCTCACATCACCCCGCGCTCGTATCATCGGAGGGAAGAGGTCAAGCGCTGTCAGTCGCTCCTCCCACATCCTTCTCTCAGCCCAGGCAGCTGACGCCACCAACAGGTGGTATTCGTCGAGAGACACGGACGAGCGGCAACAGCTCAACGGAGGACAGACAGACAGGAGGGCACCAACGACCGCTCAAAAGAAAGAAAAGGCCAGCAACGAGACAGAACGCCCTCTCGGAGAGAGAGGCAGCACCACTACCTCGGCAGGGATTGGAGCAACATTACCAGTCCAGGCGTCCTCAGAGCAGCAGTCCACGTCACACGCCAGAGCAGCGCCATAAGAAGGTGTGTGAATACTGCCGAGGGCGCTTCCACTCAGCCTTGGACTGCCGTGCGAGGGCTGCCGACGAGAGGCAACAGGAGCTGGTGCAGGCAGTGAAGCAGAGTGGCCAGGAAACGTTACTCGCGCTGAGAAACGTTGCTTGGCAGCTTCAGCAGCCTGCTTCACGCCAGAGGCTGGCCGAGCCCCGACCGGTAACCCCTATAGTGCCGCCAGCTTCCCGATTCCCCTGGCCCCTTGCCCCTCACCCCTATGGCTTCCAGTATGGAGCAGCTCCCCAATACTATCCAGCGATGTCACAAGCCGCCCAATAGTGAACTTAAGATAGTGTCAGCCAACGTGAGAGGCTTCCATACGAACATTGGTGAGCTCACTCACAGTGTTATCATTAAGAATAATGTAGATTTAGTGTTCGTGTGTGAGACCTTTCTCGATTCCAAGGTGCCAGATAATTACGCCCGAGTTAAAGGGTATTCGGCCTGGGTAAGGAAAGACCGCTCTACACAAGGCAGGGGCGTGGCCTTCTGCTACAAAGAGACGGTCAGCGCTCAGGTGGTAGAGCCTCCCACGTCCGTGCCCGGGGAACTTGAGCTCCTGGCATTAAAAATAACGGACAGTAACGGGAAAGGTCTGTTGTGCGTGGGCTGCTATCGGCCTCCATCGCAGGGAACAGTGTTGCTAGACTACCTGTCAGAAAACTTAGACACTTTCATGACGGCCAGTCAGTGTGACAGTGTAGTAGTGATTGGCGACCTGAACCAGCACACGGTGAGAGACGCTTTTAACTCCCTACTGGTTGTGCACGACATGCATAATTATGTCACCTTCCCCACGCACAGGTCTGGGTCATCCCTGGACCCAGTAGTGACGGACCTCCCTCCCCACACAGTACAGTGTTATCCACTCGACTTTGTGGGCACCTCAGACCACGTGGCTGTCCTCACCAGGATACAATTCAGGACACCACGAGAGGAGAGCTTTACCCGCACCCTCTGGAGGTGGGAGGCCGCCGACTGGGATGCCCTCCGTGCCGCCCTGAAGACCACAGACTGGGGAGACGTGCTGCATGGCGACGCTAACCAGCAGGTGAGGCGGCTCACCCAGCTGCTCCACGCCCTGCAGGCCCGCTTGGTGCCGCATTCGGACCACAAAACCAAGGCATCAGACCAGCCCTGGTTTGGCCCTGCGTGCCGCTCTGCCTCTGATGCCAAGCACCGAGCCTGGCGTGCTCTTAAGAGACACCCCACTGCCAGGAACAGGTTAAGGCACCGAGAGGCAACAATACACATGAATACCACGCAAACATGGGCAGTGGAGCAGTGGAAAGCTAACCTCAAGAGTAAGCTAAGAGGAGGCCAGGTTGGTTGTAAACAGTGGTGGAGCCTAGTCAAGGACCAGCAGGGTGAGTCGCGGGGCACTTCCATCCCTGCACTCCACCGGGCAGACAGCAGCATTGCCCACACTGCTCGTGACAAAGCGGACCTCCTGGCCAAGCACTTCGCCGAAAAAATGTGCATCCCCGACCCTGAAAGACCATCTCCGCTACTCCCTCAAATCGTGAAAGAAACACTAGAGACAGTGAACACAAATGAAGAGGAAGTGAAAGTGATACTCGCAAACTTGGACGAGAAAAAAGCGGTGGCGCCACAGGACATTAGTCCCCGCGTACTCCGACAGTGTGCTGCGGAGCTGGCGCGCCCACTCGCTTCACTCTTTAACCACTGCCTCAGCAACGCCACATGGCCTGAAATGTGGAAGGGGAGTAGTGTGGTGCCTCTGCACAAGAAAAATGCAAAGACAGAGGCAAAAAACTACAGACCCGTGTCCCTGCTGCCTGTGCTGAGCAAAGTGCTGGAAACTGTTGTGGCCTCGAGAGTCACGCGGCACCTCGAGAGGCACCACCTGCTGAGCAACAGACAGTTTGGGTTCAGGCAGGGGAGGTCGGCGGCAGACCTGCACCTGCTCCTCTCGACGGAGTGGAGTGGGGCCCTGGACCAAGGGAAGACCACGGCTGTCGTGGCTCTTGACATCGAGGGGGCGTTCGACAAAGTGTGGCACGCAGCCCTCACCACAAAGCTCCGTGCTATAGGCGTGGACGGGGCTTTCCTCCAGCTCTTTCAGAATTACTTGAGAGACAGACATCTCAAAGTAATCATCAATGGGCGGGAATCAAATCCACAGCCCATAAGGGCAGGTGTTCCTCAAGGGAGCTGCCTCGGCCCTTTGCTGTGGAATGTGTATGTCAATGATCTGATGCACCTCGTTCCTACCGCGAAGGCGTTTTCAGATGACATAACACTATCCCACAGCTACGGACTGGAGGAGGAAGCTGCAGCCAACCACGACATCAACGCCACCCTGAGCCGTGTTGCAGCCTGGGGAAGGAAGTGGTAAGTAAAGTTTGCCGCTCACAAAACCCAGCAGCTCACTATCAACAGGACAAGTAGAGCCCCGCGCCTCACCTTCAACGGGGAGACACTGACGCCGCGGGATGAGGTGGAGGTGCTGGGGGTCACTTACGACCGTAAGTTGACCTTCAGAACCCACGTGGAGCGACTCGCCAGAGAGGCCTCAGGGAAGCTGGCATCCCTGAGGAGAATCTCCTACCTCCTTGACGCCAAGGGACTGGAGTTACTCTACAAGGCGCAGGTCCGCTCCTCCTTGGAGTACGCGTGCCTGGCCTGGGGCGGCGCGGCAAACAAGCACCTAGCTCTCCTGGACAAGGTGCAGGACCGAGCGGCGAGACTCATCAGGAACAGTGAGCTCGGCCTTCAGCCTGCACTGCACACCCTCCAGCACCGACGAGACATGGCGGGCCTCACCGTCATGTTCAAGGTGCAACAGCAACGGGTGCCACACCTACAGGCTCTCCGGCAGCCTGCCCGACATGCCGAAGTCACCACCAGAGCTGTCACACGTGCCCCTGGGGAGCTGCTCCAGCCCAGGTGCAGAACGTGGCACCATCAAAGACAGTTTCTGAACACATACATTGGCTGGTGGAACGAGTTTGTTACAGTGCAGCCAAGTGTTGAGGGCTGGACCAGGCAGCAGTTCAAGACTGCAGTGAATGTGTGGTTACAACAGACAAACAGAGAGAGGCTTTCAGATAGAAGGCATTAACAGTGACTTCTTTAGCCTAAATTGTTGTATGAAATATGTAAAGTATATGTACAACAACTCTGTAAACACATATCATGTAGATTTGTATAAATAAAAAAAAAAAGAGAGAGAGAGAGAGAGAGAGAGAGAGAGGTCAGAGGTCGTCGGGTGAGGACGTGGTTTAGGAGCTCTCCGCCACAACAGGTCGGGTCATAGACTTAGTTCCTGAGCAAGTCTCCGCTATTTCATTATACCATCACCACAACTGAGATTACAGTGCAGAGCGTACAGGTAATAAAAGTGAGGTGAATAGCGAACAGTGCAGTGCAATACACAGTGTGTGGAGCAGTGCTGGCAACGTGGTCACCGAGTGTCTGTTTGTGTCACTGCGCCTGTGTGTCTGCCGTCTTCACTTCACTACACCTCCACCATCAGCACTACCGAGGTTGAAGTGTAGTATACATAGCAGTGAAAGTGCAGTGTACGGTGAAAAGTGCAGTAAATAGGTGTGGTGCAGTGCTGGCAGCGCGGTGCTTGTCACGTGTTTCCCTTGTATCGCCGCGCCCCTATTCCCCCGGGACATCAGCCCACAGCTGTGCTGCATTCCATGAGGGATTAAATACCTGCCGTGCCCTGTCCCGACCTGACTCTCCCTGACTCACCAAAACCTACTGACCACTCCTCTCTCACTCCCTCATGTCTCCCTCTGCGCACCAACTCATCGCACGGCGTCATCTGTCAGGTTATACCCCGCATAGGTGGTGTGCTGTTTGTGGGAAGGCAACATCGAAAGCTGCCCACGTCAGCTGTGAGGACGACAGTTGCCCTAATCTGTGTCATACCGGCTGCCTGGGCGACAACCCAGTCTACCGGTGTGCCGAGACAGGGCTGCTGAGGGAGCAAGCTAACATACATTACCCCGTGACATTCGTTGACCGGGAGGCTGATCCATCCTCCCAGCCACTCCCTCCGCCACTCCGAGGAGATCAAGAACAGGCCGCAGAACGGAGTCACTGGGAAGACCTGGAGAAAACTTAATTAATCTCCTTGGTTGAGAAGCTCACAGAAGAAGCCTCTCGAACAAATATTATCCTCAAGTCCCTCCAGCAGGATAGGGACCTGATCATAGAATACCGGGAGGTGTTTGCGTCAGCGCTCAGACTCGCTGACAGGCTCGTCGCCTCCAAGCAGCGCGAGGCAAAGTTTGCCTCGTGCACACAAGGAGTCAGTGCTCTGCCAGAGACCATAGACAGACACTGGGAGGAGGTCTGTCAGGGCTCTGAGTGCTGGAGGGATTGGTGGAATTCAGTTAGGCCGAAACAACTGCGGCACGCCCCTAAGCTCGCCATCCCGCCCACCCAGCCAGGCAATCGAACACCACCGGAGGCTACTCCCAGCAGTACATCGGTAGCCGAACCCCCACCCCCACCTCCGCCCTCCTCTACACCTGTCTCCCTTCCTACAAGTTCCGAGTTTAACACCTCCACCTCGCAGACACACAGTACACACCAATACCTTGCAAGCAGTACCACCGACTCCCCCAGCAACACCAACACCAGCCCCAGCCCCAGCAGTCCCGGCTTTCTCCACGAGCACCGCTGGCAACACCACCACCAGGAAAAAAAAGTATAAAAAAAAGAACCGGAACAGCGAGGTCAGAGGAGCCTCTATCACCCAGGGGGCCGGCCCCTCAAGGAGACAGACCCCAGCCAAACCCACGCAAATTTGCCGGTACTGCAATCGGAAGGGCCACAGTACTGAAGACTGCCACACCAGGACTGCTGAGTTGAGGCAGGAGCGACTGCTACGGCAGGTCCTCGCAGAGGGGGGATACTTGGCTGCTGCCTCCCCATCAGTAACACCTCACTTGCAGCCCTTTCCGCAGTCTCGCCCGTTTTCAGCTCAGCCTGTTAACTGGGGCCACACCCAGGGCTGGCAATGGATCCCGCCCGGCCTTCGGTACCCCCAACTGAGCCCTGTCACACCCCTTCAGGCCGGACCACAACTCCCTCCAACATGGTAAGGCCCGACCGCCACCGCCACCAATTCAAGGTTATCTCCGCCAATGTACGTGGTCTCCGAACGAACATCGGAGACCTAACCCACAACTGTGTACTACGACACAGTGCAGATGCAGTTGTGGTGACGGAGACCTGGCTGAACGGAGATGTGGAGCCATCGTTCGGCAAAATAGGTGGCTACACTCAATGGGCCAGGAGAGACCGACAGGACAGAGCTGGAGGCGGAGTGGCTGTCTGCTTCAGGGAGGGAGTGCAGGCACAACAACTCGACGTGGACACGCTGCCTCAGCTGGAGGTGATGTTCTTCCGGGTTGTGCTGGCCAACCACTCTGCCCTCCTGCTGTGCGCCATGTACTGCCCTCCCCCCCCCGACAAGGGCCTGACTCGCTCCTGTACCTCAAGGAGGCCCTATATGTCCTCCTTGTGACTCACCGCTGCCAACACTTTTTGCTTGTGGGCGACCTCAACCACCACCTGGAGCACGACGCCTACGAAAACCTCCTGACGGTGCAGGGCTTGAAGGACCATGTGACCTTCCTCAGTCATGAGCGGGGCGGGACCCTGGACCCCGTCATATCCGACCTGGAGGAGGGCACACTCAGCTGCCACCAGCTGGGTCTCGTGAGCAGCTCTGACCACCATGCTGTCCTGACCCAGGTGGACATGGGTGTGGCTCGTCACGAGGCCACCACTCGCACAGTCTGGCTATGGGATAGGGCAGACTGGGGCTCCTTTCGCCGAGACCTGCGCAGGACTGACTGGCCTTCCATCCTGCAGGGTGGAGCGGAGGTATAGGCGCGAGACTTCACTTCCCACCTCTTGGCGCTCCAGGAGCAACACGTGCCCCACCGTGAGTTCGTCGCCAGACCAACGGACCAGCCTTGGTTTGGCTACCGCTGCCGCGTTGCCGCCGAGGCGAAGTATTCTGCGTGGCTCCGCTACAAGCAGAGTCCTGCTCGGCGCAACAAAGACCTACATCGTGCGGCCTGCAAGAGGATGGTGACGACCTGCCGGTGGGCCGTAGGGAGGTGGAAGGAGGACCTGCGGCGCCAGCTAGGAGGCCCTGGAGTGGGCAACAAGACTTGGTGGTCCCTTGTTAAGGGCAGACAGGGCCTCAACCGTCAAAACACTGTCCCTCCTCTCACAAGGCCCGACGGAACGGTGGCCACCAGCAGCAAGGACAAAGCCCAGCTGCTGGCCACCCTTTTCACCGGGAAGATGGAGGTGGACGACCCTGAAAGGTCACCACCTCTTCTGGAGCAGCAGTGCAGAGAGACTCTAACCAAGGTGGAGGTGACGCAGGGGCTTGTCGAGCGTCTGCTGCAGGGGCTCGATGTACAAAAAGCTACCGGTCCCGACAACATCAGCCCGCACGTTTTGAAACAATGTGCCCGCGAGCTGGCTGTACCCCTCACCACAGTCTTCTCTGCCTGCTTACGGGAAAATACTTGGCCCTTAGTGTGGAAAAAGGCCCGGGTAGTTCCCGTACACAAGAGAGAGAGGTCTGGCCCAAAAAATTATCGAGCCATCTCCCTGCTCTCTGTGGTGGGGAAAGTGTTCGAGAGGGTGGTGGCAGATGTGGTGTGTCGCCACCTCCAGGACAATTACCTCCTCTCGGACCAACAGTTTGGGTTCAGACCTGGGCGGTCCACCTCCGATCTCCTCATGCTCCTCACCGGGCGCTGGCAGGACGCCCTTGACAGCGGCGTCGACTCTGTTGTGGTCGCCCTGGATATAGCGGGCGCCTTCGACAGGGTCTGGCATGGGGGCCTTCTGGAAAAGCTGAGGGCAAAGGGGATCCAGGGTGACCTCCTTCAGCTCCTTGGCGACTACCTCCAAGGAAGGACCCTCCAGGTCGTTGTCAATGGGCAAGCGTCCGAGTCCCTCCCGGTGAGAGCGTCAGTGCCACAGGGCTCAGTGCTGGGGCCAGTCCTGTGGAACATCTACGTGGACGATCTTCTCCGACAGCTGCCGGCGGTCTCAGCTTATGCTGACGATTGCACTCTCTCCTGTACCTACCCTCGACACGAAAGTGTGCGTGCTGCTCAAGAGATCAATCAGCAGCTTGGGGTAATACAGGAGTGGGGGGCACGCTGGCAGGTGACCTTTGCTCCGGAGAAGACACAGGCAATGGTAGTTTCTCGATCTCCCGCTGCTGAGCCAGCAGTGGAGGGAGGGCTAAGCTTTGGTGGCCTTCCTCTCGAACTCCAGGAGTCCGTCAAGATTCTTGGGGTGGAGGTGGATCGAGGGCTGCGGTTTGACCGCCACGTCAAACACATTGCCCTTAAGGCCTCACACCGAGTCTCCTCCTTGAGGAGGGTGGCCAACTTGCTCGACAGGATAGGGAGGCTCTTGCTCTACAAGGCCCAGATACGGCCTTATTTAGAGTATGCCACCCTCTCCTGGATGTCCTGTGCTGCCACACACATCAGCAAGCTCAACAGCATCCAGCGACGGGCGCTGCGACTGGTGGAAGCAGCATGTGCCCCAGCCCATCCTGAGGATCCCGTCGACACGCTAGAACACCGCAGGGACGTGGCAGCCCTTGTGGTGTTCGACAAGGCACAGGTACAGGGTGTGCCACATCTGGCGGGACTACGGCTGCCCACCAGAGTCACCTCGCGGGACACGAGAACGGTGTCATCCAGTGGTGACTCAGTGGAAGTACAGCGTTCCCGCTCCAGCCAACACCAGCGCACCTTTTGGGGGCGAGTCTCCAGACTGTGGAACGTCTTCGCGTCCTCCGTCCCTCATATCAGGGAGATGGATACCCAGGACCTGAAGTTAGCAGCACACCACTGGAGGGGCTCGTTCCCAACCCCCCTGCTAACAATATTAATATAAGTCTATCATAAAGAATGTATATATATGTATATATATTTATATTTGTATTTGTGTGTTGTGTCCCACCCCTAAAATAGGTTGCACACGGCAGTGCGCCTTCGGGTGATAATGTACCTGTTTAAATAAAAAAAGAGAGAGAGAGAGAGAGAGAGAGAGAGAGAGAGAGAGAGAGAGAGAGAGAGAGAGAGAGAGAGAGAGAGAGAGAGAGAGAGAGAGAGAGAGAGAGAGAGATGATGATGAAACTAAGTGGAAAAATGTAACTTTCTAAAACATTGTACAAATTTCTTTTGTTTTTAATAGTTAATTAATTGTCGATATTATCGCAGTCCAAACCCTTCACGGTTCCAGTAGTGAACGACTAGAACATCTGAACCTTCATTACCAATGTGGGAGGCATTGATTGCTACCTTATGGTTGGGCGACGTGGTCTGCCAGGAAATAGGCTTTTCAAGTGTGAGGGGTAGAGAGGCAAAATAAACACATTTCCTTCTTCTTCTCAGTCTCATGTCGGAGTTCCTTATGAACGGACGTGCCTGGGTTTAGTGAGTCGTACAGTTGTGTTAGTTCTGTTCTTGAGGCTTTCGTTGTGAAGGTCTCGAATGTAGAGACTGAGTTCCATCGAAAGATCTCAGAATTAAAGGCTGAGTTTCGTAAGAGGATCTCAGTCCTGCAGGCTGAGTTCTGTTAGTGGATCTCAGTACCTGAGGGAGGGTCGAGCCTCGCCGTCACCTTTATTAGTAAGTCGACGGAGAAGCAATGGTCGGTTGTGTGCAGGAGTGCGAAGAGGATGAAAGTCTCCAAGGCGCCTCGCCTCCAGTGGCGCCACGTGGTGACGAAGAATTACTTCAATGTGTCGGAGGGAGTGACGCAGGAGGTGGACATACCAGAAGACAAGAAGAAGTAAGGGGCAGACGCAGTTACCTTGTCCCCAGGTAGAGTACTTCTGCTTGGTGATAGGTTAGGCACTTTGTGCGGAGATAGGAAACGAAGGACGAAGGCGTGTTTGCCAGTGGCAGGGATAGGGACTGTAGCAAATAGGCTAGACACGTGCTTGGAAAATTATGGGACATGGCGATTCCTACACCAGCCCGGGAATCCTCTTCTGGGGAGTGGACCACAAATGTGCCCAGGTCGGTATGCTCTTCCGGTATCGACCCGAATTCTCTTGACGCTCCCCTCAATTTTCCATTAACTTTGCAACATTCGAGGATTTAGATTTAATTTTCAGTCTGTACAACACCACCTTTCCCCTACTAAACCTCATCTTCTTTTCTTCACTGAAACAAAGGTGTCTGCGCCAACTGACAGTAGCTCCTTTTCTCTTCCACCCCCTGTTTTCTCTATCCTCATTTTCAATCCAAAGCTGAATGTTGCGTGTATGTGCGGAACTACTTAACTTGCTCTCTTGCCCACGCTCTTGAATCTTCCAAGTGTTCCACCATCTAGCTACGACAACAGAGTCACTATCAAACAAAATTCATCTGTGCTGTTTACCTTTCATCTAACTCCTCTGACATTAAGAAATTCTTTGACAACTTAACTTCCAAATTGGAGCACATTCTGACTCGCTTCCCTTTTGCGGAGATTTCCAATCTAGGAGACTTCAATGCTCACCACCAGCTTTGGCTTTCCTTTCCCTTCACTGACCTGATGGCGTCACTCCTATTGTTTTCTGAAACTGTACCTCCGTGCTTCCACCTTTTGCTAGTCAAACTCTTTCAACACTCTGTCAACATCTACTTTTCCTTCTTGCTGGAATTTTGCCCACATTTAGCTTGTTCCTTAAAAGGTTGACCGTTTTAATCTGTCATACTACTGTCCTATTGCTTTACTTCCCTGCTTATTTAATTTTTTTTTTAATCTATCCTCAGCAGGAAAATTTTTAAACATCTGTCACTTCACAACCTTGTGTCTGATCGCCAGTATGGGTTCGGTCAAGGTCGCCCTACTGGTGATCTGGCTTTCATTAATGAGTCTTGGTCATTCTCTTTTAGAGATTTTGGTGAAACTTTTCCTGTTATCTAAAACATATCAGGAGCTCTTAATAGAGTCTGGCATAAATCTTAGATTTCCAAACTACCCTCTTACGGTTTCTATCCTTTTCTCTGTAACTTCATCTCCAGTATCTTCATCTCAAGTTTCCTTTCTGACAGTTTTATTGCTGCTTTGTTAGATGGTCACTGTTCTTCTTCTGTCGTGTCACCCACTCTCTTCCTATTATTCATTAATGATCTTTTAAACCAAACTTGTTCTATCCATTCCTACGCTGTTGATACCACCCTACACTTGTCCACGTTTTTTTTCGTAGACGTCCAACCCTTTAGGAAGTATAAACAGTTCACGCGGAGAAGCCGCAAAACTCCTGCCTTCTGATCTCTCTAAAATTTCTGACTGGGGCAGAGCAAATGCTCAAATGCCTCAAAAACTCAATTCCTCCATCTATCAACTCGACACAGCCTTTCAAACAACTATCCCCTCTTTTTCAGTGACACTCAACTGCCCCCCTCTTCTACACTGAACATCCTCGGTCTATCCTTCACTTATAATCTAAACTTGAAACTTCACATCTCATCTGTAGCTAAAGCAGCCTCTATGAAGTTAGCTGTTCTGAGACGTCTCCGCCAGTTTTTCTCAGCCCTCCAGCTGCTACCACTGTACAAGGGCCTTATCCGTCCATGTATGGAGTATGCTTCACACGTCTGTGGGGGTTCTACTCATATCGATCTTCTAGACAGGGTGGAATCAAAAGCTTTTCGCCTCATCAACTCCTCTCTCTAACTGACTGTCTTCAGCCTCTTTCTCATCACTGCATTGTTGCTTCTCCTACTATTTTGTACCGCTATTTTCATACTAACTGCTCTTCTGATCTTGTTAACTGTATGCCTCCCATCTCCCGCGTCCTCGCTGCACAAGACTTCCTTCTTTCTCTCACACCCTATTCTTCTCCACCTCTTTAAAACAAGAGTTAACCGGTTTTCTCAATCATTCATCCCTTTCTCTGGTAAACTCTGGAACTCCCTGCCTGCTTCTGTATTTCCATCTTCCTTTGGGCTTTTTTCGGAGACTGGCATTTCAGCGGGCTTTTTTATTTTACTGGATTTTTATTGCCCTTCTATGTCCCTTCCATATAAAAAAAAAAAAAAACTGTGGGAAGCAATGACCTTGGAAAGGTAATGAGTGAGTTGTTTAGGAAGTTTAGGAAGGCTGGCGATGGATAATATTATGGACAAGGGAGGGATTCCTGTGGTATGTGGTGTGGTGTCTTGCCGAAAAGTGGAGTTGATGCTGAGTGATTGCCCAGGGCTATTACAGTGAAACGCAGGTTCTCAGATCATAGTAAAAGTAACGAATAGACATTCATCGACAACAGGGACCACTTCTATGACAGACAGCTTGCATGCCAGGGATGGAGTGGATTTATAATGCCAGGGTGTTTGGGTTTTGGCCGGAACACTTGAGAGGGAGATAACTATAGCGCTTTTTTTTATTTTTGTCAGGATGGAGGAAGGGCTTGTGAGGACAAAAGGAAGGACAGATTAGTTAAATCTAGAAAGGAATCTATGGTCTGACCATTTTGAATTGAGTGTTTAGGCGTTGTACTTTCCCAGGATTCCCTAGTCTGCGGCCCTGCCGCACTTATACTAAGACACACCTCATGTCAGGTACTTCCTGCCTTAAAATTAAATGATGTCGTATCATCTGGATGCTCTACAAAAGTCAAGTTAGTGTAATATATATATATATATATATATATATATATATATATATATATATATATATATATATATATATATATATATATATATATATATATATATATATATATATATATATATATATATATATATATATATATATATATATATATATATATATATATATATATATATATATATATATATATATATATATATATATATATATATATATATATATATATATATATATATATATATATATATATATATATATATATATATATATATATATATATATATATATATATATATATATATATATATATATATATATATATATATATATATATATATATATATATATATATATATATATATATATATATATATATATATATATACATATATATATATATATATATATATATATATATATATATATATATATATATATATATACTTTCTCTATTAATAATTGTTTTCTGGGAAGGAAAGGGTAATAGGGGGTCATTACTTGACTCCTCAAGAACTGTTACCCGAACAACTAAACCCACCAACGTGCTTAGGCTTTTACTTCGATCATGGTGTGGAAAAAAAGTTGTAACTAGAGTAAAAAATAACATTATAGTTTAAGGGAAATATCGTATCTAAAAGGAAACCTATCAGATCTTAAACGAAATTCACAATGCAGAGAGAGAGAGAGGGAGAGAGAGAGAGAGAGAGAGAGAGAGAGAGAGAGAGAGAGAGAGAGAGAGAGAGAGAGAGAGAGAGAGAGAGATGAGAGGGGCAGCTTGACTGACTGACAGGCAGATTTTTTCTCGAATTTTAATGATTCATAGGTAAATATAAATCTCTGATAGAAATAAATTTGCATGAAATATAGAATGTATATGCAGAGAGAGAGAGAGAGAGAGAGAGAGAGAGAGAGAGGTGGTGTATGGGGAGCGAGGTTATCAACGACACATAGGCCCTAATCTGATAATTGCCCAGTACAAGGTTTGGCAGTGCCGCAGGCCGGGGAATCCCCGGAAAGGACAACGCCTAAATGCTCAATTCAAAATGGTCAGACCATAGCTCAACAAAGGCGAGGAATATCTTAAGCGCTTATTACACGAACTGTAGAAGTATTATGAATAAAAGATATTTGCTTAGAGGAATGGTATGTGTACAAAACTTTCAAATTGTTTTAACAGAAACTTGGTTAGATATATCAGAAAAACTGTTTAATCCGGAGGTTCAGATAGATGGGTATACAATACTATATACAGATAAGGAGGATAGGGAAGGAGGAGGCGTCGCGCTTTATATTAGGGATGCATTACAATGTGTTAACAGTAACAAAAATAAATAGCAAAATAGAGTCAATATGAGCTGATATTAAGGAAGGACCAGAATCAATAGTACTAGGATTAGTGTACAGGCCAGGAAGTTAGCAGCTTACTATGGCAGATACAGTCAGGTGTGTGATAGATTTCAAATTTAGGTATATTGACTGGAACCTGATGGTGGGTAACAGTGATTTTTTTTTTTATGTAATTCAGGACAGTTTTTCTTTTTTCTTAGAACCCACAAGGGGGGGGGGATAATATTATAGATTCAATTATGACTAACAGGGAGGAAGCAGTGACACAGGTGGAGCTGGAGGACAGCTAGTTGACAGTGACCATTGTGAAATTAAGTACGAATTAAAATGGGAGGAAGCTTCTAGAAGCCAATAAAAAATAAATAAATAAATAAATAAATAAATAAATAAATAAAAACACTTGTAAGACACCTAACTTTAAGAGAACAGATTTTGAGGAATTAAGAAGGAGGGAGTTAACTGGCAACGGATAGAAGGGGAAGGGTAGGTGAGATCCAAGACAAAGGTGAAGAACATAAGTCAAGATGATAGAGGGGGAGTTAGATGCGAGGGTGTAAGATAGGAGGAGGTGAGAAATGGCCGGATTAGTATCGGGGGTTGAGAGAAGGAGATATATGCTGAGATGTGAGTATGGTGTTATCGGGTCAGGTCATGTTGATGTGAGCGAAGTGAGGTCGATGCGGGCGGATGATGGAGTAGAGACAATGGAAGGGACTGAGATGGGGAAATTAGGGGAAGTAAATGTTGAGATGTACAAATATTTATTTGATAGATTACATACAGGCCAGAGAGTAAATATTCCTTGTAGAACAATAAGATCACAGAAGAATGGCCCTAAGTGAATGACTGGTAGATTAAAGCACTACATAGGACTGAAAAGAAGTATATACAAGAGATTACAGAAAGGGATGAGGATTTAAGGCCTCAGTAAAATTAACTGGTTAGAACCGTCAGGAAGTTACCGAAGAAAGCTAAAAACAATTACGAATTAAAGGTAGTTACCCAGGTGAAGACTGAACCCCCAAGGAACTCGATCAGTTATATAGGACGAATAAGAAAAATATAATGGATGCATTAAAAGCATCTGATAAAGAGTTGATTCTGTTCTGGGGAAGAGATGACTAAAATTCTGAACGAGTATTTTTTAAGTTTTCACCCAGGAAAACATGCAGGATATACCAGAGAGTGATCAGATTTTTGGAGCAAAAGAGAATGAGAATGTGATACATATTTCCATAACTAAGAATTTAGTGAACCAGGAGACAGACAGGCTGAAAGAAAAAAAAGTCACCAGGACAAGAAAAAAATATAGCCCAGAACACTTAAGGAATGAAAAGACGTTATTAATGAACCGCTAGTTACTGTCTTTATGAAATTGCTAGACTCAAGGGAGGTACCGGTAATGTGGAGGCAGGCGAATGTAATACCCATCTTTAAGAAAGGATATAAAACGTTAACGTCTAATTATAGATCTGTCGGCTTCACTTCAACTGTAGATAAAATAATGTCAGTAATCACGAGGAACATTAGGCAGCATAACTTGATAAATCAGTCATAGCATGACTTCACGGAGGGGAAGTCTTGTCTTACGAATTTGTTGGAAGTTTACGAGGCAGCAGATAAAGGAGAAAGTTATGATATCGTATACTAAGACTTGAGTAAGGCATTCGACAAAATCAAAGGGTCTTGAGAAAGGTTAGAGCGCATGTTATAGAGGGATGTTATTGCCTTTCAGGCAGACTTCGATAGGATGAAGGAATTGACAGACAGATGGCAAATGCAGTTTAATATTAACAAATGAAAAGTACTTGGTGTAGGTAGAAGAAACCCACACAGTGGGTAATCAATAAACAACGAAGGCCTGGTACGTTCAAGGAAAGAAATAGATTTAGAAGTTATAGTTAGCTCTGATCTCCTAAGAAAACAATGCATAGAAGCCATAAATAAAAACAGAGAAGTAATATTAAAGTTATATTTGGCCCTGGTCAGAGCTCATCTAGACTATGCTGTGCAGTTCTGGTCACCACATTTCAGGAAGGATATAGGTTTATTAGAATCAATACAAAGGAAAATTACTAAAAGGATGCAGGTGATGAGGGATATTCCTTACGAAACGAGATTAAGCTATTAGATTTACATTCCTTAGAGAGACGTAGGTTAAGATGGGACTTGAAAAAAAATATTTAAGGGGTTATAACAAGGGTGGAACAAGCAAAATTTTCAGTATCAGTAATCAAGTTGGAACAAGAAATAATGGGTTCAGGCTTCAAATAATTTATATTCAAGAAAGAGATAGGTAGAAACTGCTTACTAGAGATGCAATAATTGAAGCGATTTTGATCCAGCCACTGTCGAAAACTTGTGCCATTCTGAGGATGATGGAGTGTCTCGGACGCTGGGTTGGTAGGGCGTCTCAAGAGAGATAGATACCTGATGCTATCTGATCTCAGGCGTTTCAACCATCTTTTCACAGTTGTGGGGCTTCTTCTTGTTTGCTTGGCTATGGTACTCACCAAAACTCCACGCAACCACAGCCACATAAACCACAGACGCTCGCCGCGGCTTGTGTTGTGACACGGCTGAGCATGATGCATATTTTCATATTACTTCTGTTGGAAGCAATTGTTCTTAATTCAAATCACAAATCACAAAATTGCGTTAATGTTCACACTTCACTTAACGCTTTCATCCCGTTCATTGATAAACTCTCTCTCTCTCTCTCTCTCTCTCTCTCTCTCTCTCTCTCTCTCTCTCTCTCTCTCTCTCTCTCTCTCTCTCTCTCTCACAGAATAAAGATACAACACAAACTTTATACAGTATACACAGTATACGTGTGTGTATACGTATGTGTGTGTGTGTGTGTGTGTGTGTGTGTGTGTGTGTGTGTGTGTGTGTGTTATATAATATATATATATATATATATATATATATATATATATATATATATATATATATATATATATATATATATATATATATATATATATATATATATATATATATATATATATATATATATATATATATATATATATATATATATATATATATATATATATATATATATATATATATATATATATATATATATATATATATATATATATATATATATATATATATATATATATATATATATATATATATATATATATATATATATATATATATATATATAGATAGATAGATAGATAGATAGATAGATAGATAGAGAGAGAGAGAGAGAGAGAGAGAGAGAGAGAGAGAGAGAGAGAGAGAGAGAGAGAGAGAGAGTGTGTGTGTGTGTAGTCAGCGACATACGTGATTAGAATTCCCGCCGACGTGACCGTCACATTACACAAACTAACAACTCGCTCCTTCTTTGAAAAAAAAAAAAACCTTCCTGGAAATAAAAACAAACAAAAAAACATTAGGTTTGTCCCTCATATGTGTTTGATAGCAATGAATAACGGATTCAGTGTATGACACATTGAGAAAAGGGAGTTATCATTTTTTAACTGTTCCTTGCTTAGGCTAACGAAATGGCTGGATTTGTTTTTAAAACAGTGTTCTACAGAGATGAAGTGTGATGCCTGTATTATGTAATCGCGCCGTGTATATTTTCCAGGTCAGTTTTAAATTGGAGAAGAAAAATAGAACTTGAGCAACAGAAAAGGAGATTTGAGCTGTAGATTGAAGCCGAAGCAAAAAGCTTCAAGACTAAAGAGATTAGGGAAACTAAGAGCCTGGAGTCCGAGAAAGAGATGAAGAGACTGGAGGCGAAGGAGACTAGGTCGTATGAGCGGAAAGGCCCTGATAGAAGTTAATTCTTCTAATGCGTTTTGGAGAGAAGTAACAAGGGAAGATACAGTAGAAAGTGAGATGGTAAGAAGTTTGAAGTTAATACCGGAGATGAGAGGAAGGTGACCATAATTTAGAAGGTTCAGGAAGAAGGCTAAAGTTTGAGCCTCCTCGTGCACGTCGGATGGGCCTTGCGGCTGATATGCTAAAAGACAATGGAAGTATATGATAGAATGTTAGTGGAGGACTTGAAGGATTATGATGAATTTAATGCTGAAACTCTGAGAACCTATGAGGTGCAGCCAGAGGGTTACAGACAACAGTTTAGAGAAGCCCGGAAGCGGCCAGGGGATTCTTATCAAGATTCCACTCGCTACCTTGAGGATGTTTTGAAAAGTGGATTACAAGATAGCATGCTACTTCCTACAGATAATTAAATGAATTAATGATAATGGAGCAATTTATAATTATGGCCGCAAAGGAAATAGTCCCGTTGATCAGGGAAAAGAGATTTAAGACCTTGAAGGAGGCGTCCACGTGGGCTGATGAGGACGTCTTTGTCCACCGATTTGTATCTCACCAGTTGAGTGCAGAAGTTAAGGTGACTGGTGATAAGTCGCTGAAATGTAGCGGTGACGCCGGCCCAATGGGAGTTCACCGTCATAACATTGGGAGTGGAAGTAAGTTTGTGGAGGGGAGACCTCTTAGTAGTAAGTCTCCGTTAAGCGGAAGGTTAACTGGATACCTGATGCATAGTACTCACTAGTTAAATACTCAGCTTATATGTTATTATTGTAAGGCATTAGGACATTTGAAGTATAATTGTCGTAAACTTGTAATATCTCTCACTCCTAAGTCCCCACAGAAACTGGTGACGTTGATTGTGTCGCCCGACCAGGACCTCGGGAGCGAAGGCGTTCGATCGCAATTTAGTAAGCTGAAGAGAAAATCAGAGGAAACTTTCCTCTTGCCAGCCTTTAACACACCACAAGCTCCTGTGAGGTCTGGTTTGGACTGGTGCCGACCATTCTTGTGTGAAGGCACAATTGAGATTGCGGAGGTCAGGTATCCTGTGACAGTATTGCGTGACACTGCAGCCCAGGAATTTCTTTGCAGGATTACTGGAAGGCGAGTGGCCTCCGGTAAGGAAGTGCTGTGCTAATGCCATAGAGAGTTTTGCTACGTTTGAGGTAAAACTCCAATGCCCGCTATTGACTGCGGAGGAGCTGGTGGCGTTACTGGAGGACCTGCCAGTTTCAGGAGTAGATTTCCTTTTGGGGAATGAAGTCTTTGTGCATCCCCCGTCCGTGGACCAAGCCCCAGGTGAGGGGACCAAGCAACCAGTCCAGTCGCATAGTCAAGATAATTCATGATTCATCATGAATCGCTACTCCACTTTAACACCGATTTGTATGGGTCTTTGAAAAAAAAAAAAAAAAGTTTACACCAAATGCGTTGAGTCACGTCACATCGCGTCGCTTCGGGTCACGTATAAAGCTGGACATACTTTTCACGCCACTCACAACCATGCTAACGTGATGTCTTCAAGTACAATGGTGGAATTCCTAATTAGCTTAGTTCGAGAGCACCCCGCTATTTGATTCCAGTGAGCTCAACCACTGGGATTGAGATGTCATTGCTGCTTTGTAAAAAGAGGTCATCCTGAAAAAAAAATGAAAAAAAAAGTATTTTTCAGGATGATTTATCAGATCTGAGAATAAATGACCCCCCCAAAAAAAAAACTACCAAAAAGAAATTATTCTCCATGGGACACTGAGTACTGACTTGATTGAGATTGACCCAGTTTGTGTAAATGACTCGACGCGACTCGCTTTCTATTTTAAGTGTTGTAACTCGCTCAATGGCAAAGCTGGTAGCTCGGGACCGGGCACTCAATCCCTCTTTGACTCATGGGGGAAGATAATGTCTGTCTCGTTGCTGGCAAGGGTATGGATGGGCCGGAGTTGGGCTCGTCCTCAAGTCAGAGTGGTGGGGCTAACTGCAAGCTGATCCACCGCAGGAAGCACTCGACTTGGTTGGGGGGTGTCACTGAGAATGAGGATGGGGAGATTGGTTTGGGAAGTTTGCTTGCAGATTTGTGTCACTGCGGAGCACTCCAGAGGTGGCGTTCAGGCTAAGTTGTCACCAGGTTTGGAGGTTGAAGGCTCCGGTATGCAGTCCGGACCTCAGCCTGTTGTGTTTGGGAAGTTAGGGGTCCCTGCTGATGGGGGTAAGGGAGATTGTCAACTCAGCTTGGGAAGGGGAAGTTTCCTTTTCTGCGGAGTGTATAAGGGGGTGGAGAACTGGCTGCTCTCCTTCTAGGACTAGACTAAGATGTATCGGATGTCCACATCTGCATTCGCATCCGCATTCGCATTGATATATTAATCCGCATCCACATTCACGTTCTTGATACATTTTCTACATTAAATACTACAAAGTATAGAACTGGCAAAGTTTAAGAAAAGGAATTAATGCATGTTTACATGAATACTTACTAAAATAACATATTTTAATCATATCCTTTCAATTTTACACAACCTAATGTGTGAGAACAGTTTTACGGAAGGGCAGAAAGAAGGAGAGAATTTTATTTAGCGATTAGGTATTGTTATGACACCAGATTCAGCCCCTCTCACAGCTGCAATTAACTCGGGTCAGCTTTCTTAAACTACTTCCTGCGTAGTTTAGTGCAGGGCCTACATACGCATTTACAGGGTTCTACTGGTCTCCTCTAAAGATTAAATATATAAGGTCGCCAACCTGTTTCATTCACCAACAAGTAAGAGAATATTACAACTGCCAGCTAACTTCAGCTTGCTGAGAAAGAGTCGCAAAACACGTGCCATGGGGGGCACAATTACAGCAAAGGACACGCACCTCAGAGGTTTATAATAATCTGTGAGCTACCAACTACGAATATACGGCTCGCCAACGCCCACTTATTATTATATTTTTTTGTCGGCCTGCAATATATTTACAGTCCCCCCAGACGACAGGGAAGTACCATCTAAACACGGGAAAAACCCAAGAGTAAACAACTGTTCAACAGAAAATTTCTAAATCCTTTGGCTCTAGAGCTCCCAACAGAACTTCTAGAACCGGTCACATCTAACAGCACAAAACATTACAGATACGTGAACACGCAGACAACAGACAAAAAGGAGAGCCAGACAACCGCTCTCAGATACGCCAAAAAACCCGGCCAGCGCTGAGTCGGTGTTAATGGATATCTATTCAAATTAAGGAAGTATGTCAACCACAGGCAGGCTCCTGGAGACTCCTATTATACCTAATAAACAGGGGCATACTGCTTCGAATACTTAAATAATGTCAAATCAAGCAGAAGGCCTCCAACATACACACTCTCCCTCACCCCTCCTTCGTTTCCTTTTCCTGTTCCTCTTCTAACGATACGCGTCTTTTCTCTACCTTGGCTGGACATATACTGGTCGTCTCTGCTTCATGTCTCATGCAATAACTCATACGGAAGGGAGGGGAAGGGGGGGAGGAGGAAGAAGACCACTTCTCGCCTACCGCTCTACACAATTCACAAACTCTACCTCAAAAGAAAATAATGTTTTAGAAACTAATATGGACTAACTAAAGGGACTGGATGGGATCTGATTACGTTATAAACAAAGTAATTTATACTATATAAAATGGTAGACTCAACATGAGGGAACAAAAGGAAGTAAGGAAATTGAAGAAGAGTACGAAGTAGGAATGTAAGGTTAAAGCAAACTGGGAGAGAACAGGTAGGTAGTTATTGCGCCTCAGGCACCATCTGTCTTCTCTCGCTCTATCACCTTCCTTCTTACTTCTTATCTTCTTTCTACTTCCTTGAATTTCGCTGCACGTTACAGTATTTATCATATAAATATGTAAAAGTATGTATATATATATATATATATATATATATATATATATATATATATATATATATATATATATATATATATATATATATATATATATATATATATATATATATATATATATATATATATATATATATATATATATATATATATATATATATATATATATATATATATATATATATATATATATATATATATATATATATATATATATATATATATATATATATATATATATATATATATATATATATATATATATATATATATATATATATATATATATATATATATATATATATATATATATATATATATATATATATATATATATATATATATATATATATATATATATATATATATATATATATATATATATATATATATATATATATATATATATATATATATATATATATATGTGTGTGTGTGTGTGTGACAGTTATGTATACATATTTGTAACACATGAAATATTGCATAAATAATTAAGTGTGAAAGGAAGCAGCCTAGCTGGCAAGGAGAGAGAGAGAGAGAGAGAGAGAGAGAGAGAGAGAGAGAGAGAGAGAGAGAGAGAGACAGAGAGGGTGTGTGTGTGGGCACGTATTTGTGTATGTAAACAATATATACATGTGTTATGCATGTTTCTGTATGCAGACCCTGCTTTCCTTTAAAGTAGGGCCTGTAGTTCACAAGAAAGATTTCATTGCTTCGTCCTTAGTAACTTTATATCGGGTAATTATATATATATATATATATATATATATATATATATATATATATATATATATATATATATATATATATATATATATATATATATATATATATATATATATATATATATATATATATATATATATATATATATATAAAAGACTGAAAAATTTGAGATAGCAGCGCTGAGTACTTTTTGCAGTGGTCATCTGGCAATAATTGGTGCTCTATAGTCATGGTGACTCCTGCATTACAATATATGATGTACAATTAAGACTTAAAAAGAAAAAAAAAAGATACAATAAATAAGAAAAAAAATGGAAGAAAAGATAGAATAAGTAAGAAGAAATGGAGAAGACGGATAAAGTACAAAGAAGACAAGTGGCCACCCCACCGGTAAGGTAATTAATTAACACTTGATACCAAGAATTAGGGAACCGAAGAAAAAAAAAGAATATGGACGCAAGAAAAATATGGACGCAGAACAAAAACAGGAAGGCCATAAACCGCTTGGGAAGGCAGCCTGGGAAATAAATGGATTTATAAAAGGATTGATAATGATTAGGGGACAAGGCTTAGAAAACGATCGAAAGGGAAAGTAAAAGTAGGTCAGGAGACGTAAGGCACGAAAAGGAAAGGTTAGCTTATAGAAACATACCTACGCCTACTTAAGCGGAATCCAAACTGTCCGTATATCCTGATTGGCGTTCTGCATCAAGAACCACGCTTGTGGGCGGGTTATATGCGTAAATGAGAAACGTGAATGGTTGATACGTAAAATGTTATGAAACTAAGGATAATTTTCTGAGCGAAATAGGCAGTCCCAAACAATTGTATATGAAAAGAGTGACAGATAATTAGGCAGTAGCAGACAGAGAGGCGGAGGTTCCAGAATGTCTGACCATAGAGGGGTCGAGATGGACATAATAACTTAAAGTGGAACTTAAAGGGGTAATAGAGTCTAGAAATCAAATATCTTATTAAAGGAGGAGTAGGATTTTACATGTTGTTTGATGTTGAAATGATAGGTTCGTATGGTGTACGAAGATTTATTTAATTATGTAATATTTATGGTAATTGATGTGATGCAGTTATCATGTGTGTTTTTCTAGCTGAACATTAATGCGCCGATTGTATATTAGTTGTGTTCATGAATTTGATATAGGGTGTGTTCTTACGTGATGATTGTATTAAATATCGAGTATGTTGAAGATATTTAAGTGGCACCAAATAACTTTGAACGAACTGAAGACAAAGGCGAGTAATAAATTGACTTGTAAAGAAATATAAATAATTATTATTAATTGATTAAAATATCAAAATATTTGTAAGTCTCCAATGACCTTTAAATATTAAATCCATGCAACATCTCAATCTACGACATTGGTAGCGGCGGTGGGATGAATGCTGCTGTGTTGCAAGGATTTGATGAACCTAAGAAACAGTATTACTGCAATAGAAATTAAATAACAGTGAGATGAAGATGGAAACGGTAACTTATTTAAGTACCCATGGACCAGTTAGAGTCGCAAATTATAAAGCGTCATGATTAATTTAGATCATTATGCTAATTTGATCTGAATCTGGGTTGAAGGCGGGTGTTATGACGCATACATATTAAAATTTTCGTATCTTGCATATTTCGAGTTCTTACTCTAAGAGAAAGCTTTCTGAAATATTTTGAGAGTAGACCAGTGAAATGAATGAGTTATGACCTGTTGCAGTGGTTACCAATCGCTCATTTCAGCCGCAGCACATAAGACATTAGAGAAGGTAGAAACACACTGAGAATATAGAGATGTATAACATAATAAGAGTTAAGTAAGGTTTAAGAATTAATCAGAGATATTCATGTTAAAAGTTTGACTAATCGCTGAGAAAATGTTGAATTATTAGGTAATTTGTTATATGTAATGTGAGAGTTACAATAATCGTCGTTAGCTGTGTAGTGTTAAGGGAAAGAAATAATAGTTAAGTGTTATAGAATGTTTAGGAATTAAGCAGAGTTATTCATGTTAAAAGTTTGACTGATCGTTGAGAAAATGTTGAATTATTAGGTAATTTCTTATACGTAATGTGAGAGGTACAATGATCGCCGTTAGCTCTGTAGTAATAAAGGGAAGTTATAGATCATGATTGTTGTTGTACTGACTAGGTGTGCGAAAACTATTTATAAGTGAGAATGTTATGCTGTATGTTCATTTGATGCGGGTTAGTTAAGTGAAATTATTAAAAGAAAGTCTTATGAATTCAAATTGGTATTAGTGAGGTGTTGTCATCCCTCGTAGATCCTCATGGCGTCGTCGCTCAGGTTATTCTCCAACAGTGCTACCTGGTAGGCACGAGGCTTGTTTGGCAGATCGGACAGGATACTCTAATCGAGCCATCTCTTTTTCCAGCTTGCTTCCGACTTCCAGCTTACCGCAGGGTTTTAGCCAAGCGTGAGAGGAGGGAGAATGATCTTCGGGGGCAGCCATTGTAAGTCAGCCTGCTAACAGTCAGGGAGACAATAACAACTGACAGAAACTGGTCAATATAGTGCTCTTCTGAAACGACAGGAATACCGCTCCCACCATGTCAAGTTACTTGTGCTATGTAACTTGGTGATGATTTGGACCCATAGCTCAATATCAAGACAAGGATACAGAGAGGCTGGATGGCTGTGCTGGTCCAAATAGCTTTATTGTCCATAGTGAAGCATGTATGTTCGGTTAACAATTTGAAACAGACACTCGATACAGATTATAAATCCATGAAACCAATTTATGTAACAATAAGCTATATAACGAAACATTAACTGCTCTTCCGATCTTGCCAACTGCGTGCCTCCCCTCATCCCGCAGCCTCGCTGCACTTGACTTCCTTCTTTCTGTTACCCCTATTCTGTCCACCTCTCTAATGCAAGAGTTAACCAGGATTCTCAATCATGTATCCCTTTATGTGGTAAACTCTGTAACTTTCTGCCTGCTTCTCTATTTCCTGCTTCCCATGACTTGAACTCATTCAAGAAGGAGGCTCAGAGATCATTTTATCTAGCATTACTCTGGTGGAAAATGGCATTTAATTGTGCTCTTTGCCAGTGGTTCTCTTACTCAAGAAAAAAAAAATAAATAAATAAATGAATAAATAGATAATTAATTAAAAATAAATAGATAAATAAAAAAATAAATAAATATAATAAAATTTTCATGAAGAAAATTAAGATATCACTGACAAAAAATAATTCTTTGATTATATATATATATATATATATATATATATATATATATATATATATATATATATATATATATATATATATATATATATATATATATACAACCTATGCCATCAACAGTATAACATAGACAAGTGTAAATACAATAAATGTTGCAGCAAGTATCTTTCGGCTCGCACCAAGAATCCTCTCAGATGAAGCGATCCCCACTTCTTGTTTTCCGGAATTAGATGTCCAGTTATTAGAGAGAGATCCTATTTGATTAGGACGTGGTGGTCTCGAGGCAAGGAATTGTGTCGGGTAGGCGGCGAGGTGCACGCTGATGATCACGGAAAGGAAGGTGAGGTTAAAGACGAACCAAACGTCTATATGCTTGAGGTAGGCTGTACTGGGCAGAGAGGAACTGGTCTCGGTGTACAGCGAGATGAAGACTAGTAGGGTTGTGAGGCTCATGATACCTCGTTCATTGAAGTATTCCACTGGAAGGAGGAGTGTTCCGTACCTGTGAAAGAAAATTTAAGATGCGGAAAGCAGGAAACAAAATTCAGTAAAGGCAAATAAAACATTTATCCCAAAACTTTCATGTTAAGGAAAAAATAAAACTTTCATACTAAAAAAAATAAAAGCTGAAAAGACAGTTTTGCCCTGGATTAATATTGCACAGAGGCTTGAGTAGTCGACAGGCTTTTTTTTTTTTTTTTGAGGTTAGGATGATCAACTGCCACCTGTGGGATTACAAACAGGATCTTTGAAAAGCACTTTGTAGGGTCTCCTGCACCGCCCAGTAATGATGTTTCCCATGCCCTCGCTGGCCTAAACCCTCGAAAGGCTTATGGACCTAATGCGGTCCCTCCTACTGTTCTCCGAAACTGCCTCCGTGCTTGCTAGTCAGACTCTCTCAGCTCTGTCTGTCAACATCTACCTTTCCTTCTTGCTGGAAGTTTGCCTACATTCAGCCTGTTCCTAAAAAGGGTGACCATTCTAATCCCACAAACTACCGTCCTATTGCTGTAATTTCCTGCCTATCTAAAGTTTTTGAATCTATCCTCAACAGGAAGATTCTTAAACATCTATCACTTCACAACCTTCTATCTGATCGCCAGTATGGGTTCCGTCAAGGCGGCTCTACTGGTGATCTTCTGGCTTTCCTTACTGAATCTTGGTCATCCTCTTTTAGAGATTTTGGTGAAACTTTTGCTATTACCTTGGACATATCAAAAGCTTTTGATAGAGTCTGGCAGAAAGCGTTGATTTCCAAATTACCCTCCTACGGCTTCTATCCTTCTCTCTGTAACATCATCTCAAGTTTCCTTTCTGACCGTTCTATTGCTGCTGTTGTAGACGTTTACTGTTCTCCTAAATCTATTAACAGTGGTGTTCCTCAGGGTTCTGTCCTGTTACCCACTCTCTTCTTATTATTCACCAATAACCTTCTAAACCAAATTTCTTGTTCTATCCACTCCTACGCTGATGATACCACCCTGCACTTTTCCACGTCTTTTCATAGACGTCCAATCCTTCAGGAAGAGAACTATCCCCTTTTCTTCATTGACAATCAACTGTCCCTTCTTCTACACTGAACATCCTCGGTTTGTCCTTTACTTATAATCCGAACTGGAAACTTCACATCTCATCTCAAGCTAAAACAGCTTCTTTGGAGTTAGGTGTTCTGAGACGTCTCCTTCAGTTTTTCTCACCCCCCCCCAGCTGCTAACTCTGCATAAGGGTCTTATCCGTCCATGTATGGAATATGCTTCACATGCTCTGGGGGGGGGGGTTCCACTCATACCGCTCTTCTAGACAGGGTGGAATCATAAGCTTTTCGTCTCATCAACCCCTCTCCTCTAACTGACTGTCTTCAGCCTCTCTCTCGTCGCTTCAATGTTGCATCTCTAGCTGTATTCTATTGCTATTTTCATGTTAACTGCTCTTCTGATCTTGCTAACTGCATGCCTCCCCTCCTCCCGCGGCCGCGCTACACAAGACTTTCTGTCACTTTTTCTCACCCCTATTCTGTCCACCTGTTTAATGCAAGAGTTAACCAGCATTCTCAGTCATTCATCCCTTTCTCTGGTAAACTCTGGAACTTCCTGCCTGCTTCTGTATTTCCACCTTCCTATGACTTGAATTCCTTTAAGAGGGAGGTTTCAAGAAACATCCATCAGTTTTTGACTACCGCTTTGGACCCTTTTCTGGGTCTGGCATCTCAGTGGGCTTTTTTTTTTTATTTATATATTTTTTTTATTGGATTTCTGTTGCCATTGGCCAGTGTCCTTCCTACATAAAAAGAAAATAAAAATCCCAAATGCACTAGATGATAGAGTGAATGGGCCATTCGACATTAGCTTAAAAAAAATAAAAAAGATGAATAAATAAATAAATAAATAAAAATGAAAAGCTTTCGATAGAACCTTCAGGTCGACTTGTTCAGGTTATATGTTATTCATTAGTGGAGGAATTGATGGTGCGATCATAACATTTAGAGGATAAGGACTTTTGGGACCGAAATATTTGGATCTTATATATATATATATATATATATATATATATATATATATATATATATATATATATATATATATATATATATATATATATATATATATATATATATATTATGAGCTGCGAAAACTATTAAGGAAGAGAATAGTAGAAGGAAGGAAGATGAATAAAGAGAAGACGAGAAGAAAGACGAAAAGAGAGAGAGAGAGAGCAAGAGGCTGAGAAGCCCAGTTGGGTAGACTAATATATACATTTTTTTTTTTTTTCCCTCTTCTCATTAATGTATCATATTAAATTCTTTACCATTTGTAAGAATGGAAAGTAACGTACATCATGCCACAGTCAAATTCCAGCCAGTCACTTCCGGGACTTCCATCAAGCAGGATATTGCTATTAGTGGTGCCTTGTAACGAGAACAAGGCGGGTGGGCGGGTGTGCTTCACATCTCTGTTCCTTCTCCTACCCCAAATTTTGTCTTTGTCATGCACCGGCGCCTCACCCACTCCAGCTTCATGTTTTGTCTAGGCGGGACAAGACATTCAGAACAGCACGTAGTGCATGAGGAGGGAATCTTGGCACGGAACAGGACTATATTTACCTGTTTTAGCGAAAGCTTGTTAGTTACTATTATATATGAGTTATCAGTAGCACCGCCCCTATCAATTTAAGCATGTAAGACACCAGCCATAAGGGGTTTGAGTGTGGATATAACACATGGTGTTTGGTGATGGTTATTTGACAAATTAATTATCTCTGTATATTGCTTGTTTCATATTGTAACTACTTAGGAAAAATGAGTGTTAACTTGTTTAGATAGGCTAAGTGTATGGCGCATTCTAGTGGGGTACCGAAGGAAGGTAGCTCAGAGAGGGAGGTCAAGCCGGCAGTCTGTCTGTGGTATAGCAGCCGTGCACACCTTTTGGATTTATACCTCTGACGATTCCTTTATACCCTGTGAGCGCCAGAGATTGGTAAGTGTCCGCCTATTTGTAATAGTTTTAGGAATATATTAGGAAAGTGTAACTACAGTCAGTACTTTGTTGTTTGTTGTTAATGTTATTGCCTTTTATTGTATTTGTTACTTTACAATTATACCCATTAATTAAGGATCCTTTTGTAGTTGGACATTCACCCTTACGTTCACCCTTACGTTTACCCTTATGTTCACCATATTGGTCAAGTAAAGCACCAAACAAGAAGAATGAACGAGTATCAATAACCTGGCGTAGTAATACATCTAGAAGAAATACCCTTGTCTAATGCCCCTGAGTGGGTGTTAAAGTGGACGTGCCAGGAAAACTCGTGCTGGTTGCGAGCTGCCCTCTTGCCTGTCCCTGTGCGCTGTTCTGTGTTTAGTGTAACGTCTTGCTGTAACGTTAAAGGGCTTCATACTTATTTTAACAGCTCTATACCCAGAGGATTATAGTTTATCTGTTCTGCATTGACATCTACTACTCATCCAGGTATTGCCGTTCCTGGGTGGCAGTCGTTGTGTCCCACTGGGTGGCATTGGGTGTCCCAGTGTTGTCTGGGAAGCTGTATGTGGTATTGTTCAGCAGGAGGAGGTAATGTTCTATGAGTGTTGGTGGTGGTGGTGTTTCGTTAGGGCGGAAGTTCATGGAATATTCCAATCCTCATAGTCGTTGTCCCTCTTCGTAGCCTAGAACGTAGCTTCCCATTCTTTCCCAGCACCTATAGGAGGTGAAAGAGGTTGGCGAACTCATTTGTTTAACTAACCACAGGAGACCAGAAAGACCCTGTGAAAGTGACTTTGAGCTCTGAACTAGATTAAGTCTAGGGAAGGTAGCCCAGTTAAAGGCAGCTGTGAGAGTGGTATAGTCTGTAGTTGTAACAATATTATATATATATATATATATATATATATATATATATATATATATATATATATATATATATATATATATATATATATATATATATATATATATATATATATATATATATATATATATATATATATATATATATATATATATATATATATATATATATATATATATATATATATATATATATATTTATTTATTTATTTATTTATTTATTTATTTATTTATTTATTTATTTATTTATTTATTTATTTATTTATTTATTTATTTATTTATTTATATATATATATATATATATATATATATATATATATATATATATATATATATATATATATATATATATATATATATATATATATATATATATATATATATATATATATATATATATATATATATATATTTTTTTTTTTTTTTTATAGGAGGGACACCGACCCTGGGCAACAATAATCCGATAAAAAAAAAATGCCTACTGAAATGCCAGTCCCATAAAAGGGGTCCAAGGCGGTAGTAAAAAATTGAAGGGTAAGTGTCTTGAAACCTCCCTCTTGAAGGAATTCAAGTCATAGAAAGGTGGAAATACGGAAGCAAGCAGGGAGTTCCAGAGTTTACCAGAGAAAGGAATGAATGATTGAGAATACTGGTTAACTCTTGCGTTAAAGAGGTGGACAGAATAGGTGTGAGAGAAAGAAGAAAGTCTTGTGCAGCAAGGCCGCGGGAGGACGGGAGGCATGCAGTTAGCAAGATCAGAAGAGCAGTTACCATGAAAATAGCGGTAGAAGACAGCTAGAGATGCAATATTGCGGCGATAAGAGAGAGGCTGAAGACAGTCAGTCAGAGAAGAGGAGTTGATGAGACGAAAAGCTTTTGATTCCACCCTGTCTAGAAGAGCAGTATAAGTGGAATCCCCCCCAGACATGTGAAGCATACTCCATATGTGGACGGATAAGGCCCTTGTACAGAGTTAGCAGCTGGGGGGTGAGAAAAACTGGTGGAGTCGTCTCAGAACACCTAACTTCATAGAAGCTGTTTTAGCTAGAGATGAGATGTGAAGTTTCCAGTTCAGATTATAAGTAAACGACAGACCGAGGATGTTCAATGTAGAAGAGGGAGACAGTTGAGTGTCACTGAAGAAGAGTGGATAGTTGTCTGGAAGGCTGTGTCGAGTTGATAGATGGAGGAATTGAGTTTTTGAGGCATTGAACAATACCAAGTTTGCTCTGCCCCAATCAGAAATTTTAGAAAGATCAGAATTCAAGCGTTCTGTGGCTTCCCTGCGCGAAATGTTTACTTCCTGAAGGGTTGGACGTCTATGAAAAGACGTGGAAAAGTGCTAGGTGGTATCATCAGTGTAGGAGTGGATAGGACAAGAAGTTTGGTTTTAGAAGATCATTAATGAATAATAAGAAGAGAATGGGTGACAGGACAGAACCCTGAAGAACAGTAACCGTCTACCACAGTAGCAATAAAATGATCAGAAAGGAAACTTGAGATGAAGTTACAGAGAGAAGGATAGAAGCCGTAGGAGGGTAGTTTGGAAATTAAAGCTTTGTGCCAGATTCTATCAAAAGCTTTTGGTAAGTCCAAGGCAACAGCAAAAGTTTCAAAAAAATCTCTAAAAGAGGATGACCAAGACTCAATAAGGAGAGCCAGAAGATCACCAGTAGAGCGGCCTTGACGGAACCCATACTGGCGATCAGATAGAAGGTTGTGAAGTGATAGATATTTAAGAATCTTCCTGTTGAGGATAGATTAAAACTTTAGATAGGCAGGAAATTAAAGCGATAGGACGGTAGTTTGAGAGATTAGAACAGTCATCTTTTTTTTAGGAACAGGCTGAATGTAGACAAAATTCCAGCAAGAAGGAAAGGTAGATGTTGACAGAGCTGAAAGGGTTTCACTAGGCAAGGTGCAAGCACGGAGGCACAGTTTCGGAGAATAATAGGAGGGACCACATTAGGTCCATAAGCCTTCCGAGGGTTTAGACCAGCAAGGACATGGAAAACATCATTGCGAAGAATTTTAATAAGTAGCATGAAGTAGTCAGAGGGTGGAGGAGAGGGAGGAACAAGCCCAGAATCGTCCAAGGTAGAGTTTTAAGCAAAGGTTTGAGCGAAGAGTTCAGCTTTAGAAATAGATGTGATAGCAGTGGTGCCATCTGGTTGAAATAAAGGAGGGAAAGAAGAAGAAGCAAAGTTATTGGAGATATTTTTGGCTAGATGCCAGAAGTCACGAGGGGAGTTAGATCTAGAAAGGTTTTGACACTTTCTGTTAATGAAGGAGTTTTTGGTTAGTTGGAGAACAGACTTGGCATGGTTCCGGGAAGAAATATAAAGTGTATGAGATTCTGGTGATGGAAAGCTTAAGTACCTTTTGTGGGCCACCTCTCTATCATGTATAGCATGAGAACAGGCTGTGTTAAAGTAAGGTTTGGAAGGTTTAGGTCGAGAAAAAGAGTGAGGAATGTACACCTCCATGCCAGACATTATCACCTCTGTTATGCGCTCAGCACACAAAGATGGGTCTCTGACACGGAATCAGTAGTCATTCCAAGGAAAATCAGCAAAATACCTCCTCAGGTTGCCCCAACTAGCAGAGGCAAAACGTCAGAGGCACCTTCGTTTAGGGGGATCCTGAGGAGGGATTGGAGCGATAGGACAAGATACAGAGATGATATTGAGATCGGGTGAGCCCAACGGAGAAGAAAGGGTGACAGCATAAGCAGAAGGATTAGAGGAAAAGGTCAAGAATGTTGGGCGTATCTCCAAGACGGTCAGGAATACGAGTAGGGTGTTGCACCAATTGCTCTAGGTCGTGGAAGATAGCAAAGTTGAAGGCTAGTTCACCAGGATGGTCAGTGAAAGGAGAGGAAAGCCAAAGCTGGTGGTGAACATTGAAGACTCCAAGAATGGAGATCTCTGCAAAAGGGAAGAGAGTCAGAATGTGTTCCACTTTGGAAGTTAAGCAGTCAAAGAATTTCTTATAGTCAGAGGAGCTAGGTGAGAGGTATACAGCACAGATAAATTTAGTTTGAGAGTGACTCTGTAGTCGTAGCCAGATGGTGGAAAACTCGGAAGATTCAAGAGCGTGGGCATGAGAGTACGTTAAGTTATTGCGCATATAAACGCAACATCCAGCTTTGGATCGAAATTGAGGATAGAGAAAGTAGGAGGGAACAGAAAAGGGGCTACTGTCAGCTGCCTCAGACACCTGAGTTTCAGTGAGGAAAAGAAGATAAGGTTTAGAAGAGGAGAGGTGGTATTCTACAGATTGAAAATTAGATCTTAGACCACGAATGTTGCCGAAGTTAATGAAGACAAAGTTGAGGGGGTGTCAAGACGCTTATAGTCGTCGACAGAAAGGCAGTCCAACCTGGGGACATTTATGGTCCCCTCCCCAGATGGGGACTCCGAGGCTGGTGTAGGAGTCGCCATAATAATTTTGAAACTTTTGAGTGAAGGGTGTATGTGTTATTAGGTGCTTGTAGTTTTGTGTGGAGGAAGAGAGTTGTCTTTAGAGGGCAGGCTGTGACTGCTCCCTTGTGTTGTGAGACACAAAGGGAAACGTTCAGTGAGGTCACAGCTGGGTTTAATGATAAGTTCAAAGCACCCCCTGAACAGTGCTTTAGACCTCACTGGGAGTAATTATCGTTTCGGCAGGTGTCTACTGCCTCCTACTTTAAACGCAGAACACACCCATACATTTTCAACTCTGCTAACAGGTAAAACAAAGCCTTAAAATGCATGTTTATATATATATATATATATATATATATATATATATATATATATATATATATATATATATATATATATATATATATATATATATAAATGCATTTTAAGGCTTTGTTTACCTGTTAGCAGAGTTGAAAATGTATGGGTGTGTTCTGTGTGTAGCTATAGGTGATGGACAGACGGTTGCATTTTCGCAGCCTCGGAGGTATCACTTGCTCAAGTTACAAATGGTTTAATCTTATTTTTTGCCGGCTGTGGAATATTATAGTATCTTGTAATAAGAAAAACGGTATTACAAAGTATGTAATTTACCAATAAGCATTATACGACAACATTATTGCGATGACTAAATGTACTCCAGTAAAATGCTACGTGGCATCGTGGTGGTCATGACCAGGAAAATGGAGTGGGAAAGAAAGCACGATACCCAGAAGGACCAAAGTGAGCTGATTCTCCGAGCATTGTCTCTTGCAAACAAATGCAAACTGAAGATTTAAAGATCAACATCCGATGTTCCTCCCAGGAGGCACGCAAACCGCGACGATTCCACTGCAGGATCTTGAATTTTACTATTTTGAGGGGGTTTTCAGGGAAGCCACCGTTAGAAGCTTCCCTTTGTCAACCTGACTATTTACCTTATGCGGCCGGCGAAGCTTATCTGATCTTGCGTTACTTGTAGGAGCAGTAACCTGAGATTTTGTAACTGATGTGGAAATAGCTACCTGCACACGAGTCTCCAAAACTACTGAAGCGACCAGAGGAGGAGTGTCATGGATCGGGGTTCCTTTACACGTTACCACCTGCCGATCACATGCGACTCCTGGTTGAGTCTCCAGGTAGACTAGGGTAGGACACTCAAAAGAAAGCACAGTCGTAAATATTTGACTTATATTTACACAGTAATTACAACAAAGGCCTGGCTAGCTATGGCTACACTCAGTGGCGCGTGGGCCGCACACAGAAAGAAATACCTATTCCTTCGGAAGTGAGGCCAATGCCCGGTCCTTTTACGTTGTGAGAGCACAGCCTTACGTTATGTTACTGGGTCACGGAGGTAATTAGCCGGCACTATGCACTGTATCACTTATGCCGGGCAAGGAGCGACGACCACGTGGTCGCTGGGTGACTGAAAATGAAATCTTGTGAACAGGCCTTACCACAAATAACTCACCCCAGGCGTTCCACTGGTGTACTCACTCCTCCAGTCTGCTTCGATGAAAGCCAGCTTTGTTTTATAACTTCATTTTCAAAATAGTACTATAAGGAAGAACTTTCTTTGAGATCTATTCTATAATAAAATGCATTTTTTAAGTTAAGTTTTAGGTTGTTAACTTGAATCTTAACTAGTTTTTTTTTTTTCTAATATTAAATTTAAATGCAATAAATCTAGATTTTTATCCCTAGTAACAATGTTGTATTCTGAGCATGTACTAATATATATATATATATATATATATATATATATATATATATATATATATATATATATATATATATATATATATATATATATATATATATATATATATATATATATATATATATATATATATATATATATATATATATATATATATATATATATATATATATATATATATATATATATATATATATATATATATATATATATATATATATATATATATATATATATATATATATATATATATATATATATATATATATATATATATATATATATATATATATATATATATATATATATATATATATATATATATATATATATATATATATATATATATATATACATACATATATATATATATATATATATATATATATATATATATATATATATATATATATATATATATATATATATATATATATATATATATATATATATATATATATATATATATATATATATATATTTCTTGCTTGTATTTAGATATCATGGCAATAAATAAAAAAAAAAAATGTAGGAC
>NC_087169.1:8292144-8352144 GCF_035594125.1 Scylla paramamosain
ATATACTTATCCTTGAAGGATAAGTGTCTTGAAACCTCCCTCTTGAACGAATTCAAGTCATAGGAAGGTGGAAATATAGACGCAGGCAGGGAGTTCCAGAGTTTACCAGAGAAAGTGATGAATGATTGAGAATACTGGTTAACTCTTGTATTAGAGAGGTGGACAGAATAGGGGTGAGAGAAAGAAGAAAGCCTTGTGCAGTGAGGCCGCAGGAGGAGGGGATGCAGTTAGCACGATCAGAAGAGCAGTTAGCATGAAAATAGCGGTAAAAGACAGCTAGAGATGCAACATTGCGGCAAGGAGAGAGAAGCTGAAGACAGTCCTTTAGAGAAAAGGAGTTGATGAGACGAAAAGCTTTTGATTCCACCCTGTCTAGAAGAGCGGTATGAGTGGAACCCCATCCAGACATGTGAAGCATACTCCATAAATGAAGGGATAAGGCCCTTGTATAGAGTTAGCAGCTGGAAGGGTGAGAAAAACTGGCGGAGACGTCTCAAAACACCTAACTTCATAGAAGCTGTTTTAGCTAGAAATGAAATGTGAAGTTTCCAGTTCAGGTTATAAATAAAGGACAGACCAAGGATGATCAGTGTAGAGGAGGGGGACAGTTGAGTGTCAGTGAAGAAGAGGGGATAGTTGTCTGGAAGGTTGTGTCGAGTTGACAGATGGAGGAATTGAGATTTTGAGGCAGTGAACAATACCAAGTTTGTTCTGCTCCTATCAGAAATTTTAGAAAGATCAGAAGTCAGGCGTTCTGTGGCTTTTCTGCGTGAAATGTTTACTTCCTGAAGGGTTAGACGTCTATGAAAAGACGTGGAAAAGTACAGGATCATCAACGTAGGAGTGGATAGGACAAAAAGTATGGTTTAGGTCAATGATGAATAATAAGAAGAGATTGGATGACAGGACAGAACCCTGAAAAACACCACTCTTTATATTTAGATAGATTTAGAAGAACAGTGACCGTCTACTACAGCAGCAATAGAACGGTCAGAAAAGAAACTTGAGATGAAGTTACAGAGAGAAGGAGAGAAGCCGTAGGAAGGTAGTTTGAAAATCTAAATCTTGTGCCAGACTCTATCAAAAGGCAACAGCAAAAGTTTCACTAAAATCTCTAAAAGAGGATGACCAAGACTCAGTAAGGAAATCCAGATCAAAAGTAGAGCGGCCTTGACGGAACCCATACTGGCGATCAAATAGAAGGTTGTGAAGTGATAGATCTTCTTGTTGAGGATAGATTCAAAAACTTGAGATAGGCAGGAAATTAAAGAAATAGGACGGTAGTTTGAGGGGCTAGAACGCTCTGCCTTTTTTAGGGACACGCTGAATGAATGTAGGCAAACTTCCAGCAAGAAGGAAAGGTAGATGTTGACAGACAGAGCTGAGAGAATTTGACTAGGCAAGGCACAAGCACAGAGGCACTGTTTCGGAGAACAATAGGAGGAACTTCATCAGGTCCATAAGCCTTCCGAGGGTTTAGGCCAGCAAGGGCATGGAAAACATCATTGAGAAGAATTTTAACACATAGCATGAAGTAGTTAGAGGATGGAGGAGAGGAGGAACAAGTTTTTGGCAAAGGTTTGAGCGAATAGTTCAGCTTTAGAAATAGATGTGATAGCAGTGGTGCCATCCGGTTTAAATAAAGGAGGGAAAGAAGAAGAAGCAAAGTTATTGGAGATATTTTTGGCTAGATGCCAGAAGTCAAGAGGATAGTTAGATCTTGAAAGATTTTGACACTTTCTGTTAATGAAGGAGTTTTTGGCCAGTTGGAGAACAGACTTGGCATAGTTCTGGGCAGAAATATAAAATGCATGAGATTCTCGTGATGGAAGGCTTGAGTACTTTCTGTGGATCACCTCTCTTTCATGTATAGCACGAGAACAAGCTGTGTTAAACCAAGGTTTGGAAGGTTAAGTTTGAGAAAAAGAGTGAGGAATGTACGCCTCCAGGCCAAACACAATCACCTCCTGTCGTTCTCCCAACTAGTAGAGGTAAAATGTCAAAGGCACCTCCACTAAGGGGGATCCTGAGGAGGGATTGGAGCGATAAGAGAGAAGATACAGATATGAGATTGTAATCGGAGGAGCCCAACGGAAAAGAGAGCGTGACAGCATAAACAGAAGGATTAGAGGTCAGGAAAAGGTTAAGAATGTTGGGCGTATCACCAATACGGCCACGAATACGAGTAGTGTGCTATACCAATTGCTTTAGGTGGAGGGGATACCAAAGTTGAAGGCTAGTTCACCAGGATGGTCAGTGAAGGGAGAGGAAAACCAAAGCTGGTGGTGAACATTGAAATCTCCAAGAATGGAGATCTCTGCAAAAGGGAAGAAAGTCAGAATGTGCTCCACTTTGGAAGTTAAGTAGTCAAAGAATTTCTTATATTCAGAGGAGTTAAGTGAGAGGTATATAGCACAGATGAATTTAGTTTGAGAGTGACTGTGTAGTCGTAGCCAGATGGTGGAAAATTCGGAAGACTCAAGAGCGTGGGCACGAGAGATCCAGCTTTAGATTGAACATGAGGATAGAGAAAGTAGGAGGGAAAAGAAAAGGGGCTGCTGTCAGTTGCCTCAGACACCTGAGGCCGGAATAAGCTTTGCTCAAAGTCTGCAGCTCAGGTGAGTGTTGTCTAAGTAACAGATGGCTGACATGGATGAGCAAATGGCTCATAGGGTAGAGTAATTTGAGCAAACCCTAATATTGTCTACTCATTGGCCAAAACTGCATCCTCTATTAAAGGCTGTGGCAAGGTTAAAGGTTTGTAAAGGGAATTGGTTCCCAAATGGAGTGGTAGATGAATGAAAAGGACTCAGTAATCAGGTTGTTACTGTTCGGCCATTAGGAAGCTTTAAAGAAAGATTGGACAAATGCATGGATGGTGACGATAGGTGGAAATAGGTACGTATGTTTCATAAAGGGGCTGCCACGTGTATATATTTTAATCTACATTTTAGTTGCTTTCGACATTTTGTTGCGGCGTTATATGACGGCGATGTTGCGGGCCATCCTTTTTTTTTTTCAATCATTTGGCTTCAACTTCAGAGTCTCTCAAACTAAATTAATAAATGGTGCATACTTCTCACCTAACTGTATTAAACATTTTTTCACTATATAGCTTCTCATATTGAGAACATCCTGACTCTTTCTTTTTGCGGAGGTCATCATTATTGGGGACTTCGAAATCAAGATCAAGAAAACTTCTCCTTCAACCGTTGCAAGGTACCAGGTCATGTTCTTGCACAGTTCTCGATAGTTCAGGAAGACACACCTTCAATCCTGAAACATTTTGTTCCTTCCACAAAAGGATAGGTCACTTCTTACAAGATTGCAGGCATTATCATGCACAATCACAGATTCCACAAACATCGATGGAAAACTCTTCACGCCCTTCTTTGACCAATCCACCATAATATCGCCTATCCTCAAGTCTTCTCCTTACTATGTACCTATTTATTATGTATTTCCTTATTCTTTGATTATTCTTCTCTATCTCTACTTATCATATCCTTCCTTTCCTCTCCCTTAAACTTTATTTATTATGTATTTCCTTATTCTTTGATTATTCTTCTCTATCTCTACTTATCATATCCTTCCTTTCCTCTCCCTTAAACTTTTCCAAATCCCTTCCACTCCCTCCTCCCTCTCTGCTACCCATACTTGCCCCCTTTTCTACTAGCCTTTCTTTAATTCCCCTTTCTATATCATGAACTTTACTAGTGAGAATCTCCTCAATACACTTTTTAACGACTTAGAAGACAACAATGAATCTGATAGCATCGGCATAGAAATAATAAATTCCATGTACTTATCTCTTGAGTTAGATGATATCTGTAATTATCATGACCTTACCTCATACATGAATGTTATACCAAGAAGTAGCGCTGACTATATCAATATTCTCCATATAAATGCCCGCTCACTAAACAAAAATTATGACCAAGTAATCTCTTTTATCAAATCTCTTCCCAAACTCCCTGATATCTTATGTATAAGTGAAACCTGGCTCAATGCAAATAATGTTCACCTTCACGAAATTGATGGCTATAAGTCATATCATGTTCACAGGCCTTTATACTCTCCAGGTGGGGGTGTTGCAATTTATGTAAATATTGACCTACAAAGTGAAATTATTAAGGATTTTTGCATGTGTGATGAAAATGCTGAACTATGTAGTGTGAAAATTATTCTACCTACTACCTCCTACTCTGTTTCTTGTATTTACAGACCAAATAGTAAACATGCTAAAGTAAATGAATTTAATGCATATATTGATAATCTTCTTTCAAATAACTTTTTCACAAACAACAGGAATATACTCATAGGTGACTTCAATATAAACCTTCTTGAACATGTGTCACACCCTCCTACTAACTCTTTCATTAAAACTATGCAATCAAACAATTACTTCCCACATATATCTCGACCAACAAGATTTTCAGACATAAATACAACTGCAGGCCCATCTTTATTGGATCACGTCTGGACAAACTTCAATGAACCAGTCTCTTCTGGAATTTTCCACTTTCCTATTAGTGACCACCTTCCAGTGTTTATCAATATTCCAGTCTCTGATAAAGTGTGCAATATTCACCACAAAGTTGATTTTAGGCTACAAAATAGAGTAAATCGGTTGAAATTCACACAGACCCTATCAAATACAGACTGGAATCTCTACCTCACTAGCAGTGACACAAACACAAACTGCGACATATTTCTGGATAAATTATATAAAATATACTATTCCTGCTTCCCCAAAATAACCAAAACTATCACATCCAAAAGACTAAGTAAGCCTCGGTTAACACAGGGGTTAATAAATTCAACAAAACATAAATATCAGCTGTACAAACTATACAAACTAGGGTCAATTACAATGGACCACTACAAACATTACAGAAATTATCTAAATAACTTAATAAAACGCAAAAAATCTGAATATTACCTACAAAGGTTTGAAAATTTTAGACTTAACACAAAAAAAGTTTGGGAACTAATTACCGAAATAGAAAACATTAATAATAATAACAAGACGGTCTCCCACACACTACACTATAATGACACAGTCCTACACACTCCACATGAAATTTCAAATGCATTCAACACCTATTTTTCACAAATTGCACCTCAACTTAGCTCCCAACTTCCTAGAGCTCAAAATTCACACATTTCTTATCTCAGAGGTAATTTCCTAAATTCCATGAATATTCCCATAGTGACAGGAAATGACATAGTAAAAGCTATTTCTGCCTTAAAAAATAAAAAATGCCCTACGGATGAAATACCTGTGAAAATAATCAAAGAGAACAAAAATCTTCTAGCAGAGCCACTCTCAAAATTATTCAATGATTCAATAAAAGATGGAGTTTTCCCTAATAGATTCAAGCTGGCAAAGATTATCCCTATCCATAAATCGGGAAGTAAAACTAATATCTCAAACTACCGACCAATCTCTATTTTACCAGTGTTCTCTAAAATATTTGAAATCATTATGAAGAACTTCCTCATGAACTACCTCAATTCACAAAAATTCTTAAATAATAGGCAATTTGGTTTCCGCCCCGGACTAAATACTTTTGACGCTATAAATGTATTTACCTCTGACCTACACGAGACCTTGAATAAACATAAGTCTATAATATCCATTTTCATTGATTTCAGCAAAGTTTTTGACACAGTTGACCCAAACATTCTAATAGACAAATTACGTCACTATGGTATTCGCGGTTGTGTGGAAAATTGGTTCAAATCATATTTAACTGGCCGATCTCATTTTACATCCTACAATAACTCTAAATCAACCATCAAACCTATACATCTTGGCGTGCCACAAGGTAGCATCTTAGGCCCTATTCTTTTCCTGATATATATCAACGATATCAGCAATGCCTCTACTGCTTTCAACACTATACAGTTTGCTGATGACTCCACCTTGTACATGATTGGTGATAATCCCACTGACCTAATCTACAGAGCCAACCTAGAATTATCTGCCTTTTCTGAATGGTGTCTTGCAAATCGCCTAACAATTAACACAGCTAAAACTTTCTACATGTTATTTACAAATACCACCACCAAATATCAACCCTTACCTAGACTTACCATATTAGATAAAGATATCACGCAAGTTTCTAAAACAAAATTTCTTGGAGTCACATTTGACAATAATCTTACCTTTAAATATCACATATCAAACCTTTGCCTAAAATTATCTAGATCAATAGCTCTATTGCTGAAAATAAAAAAACTTTGTTCCAGTGGAAATTATGAAAATCATGTATTATGCCCATGTATACCCACACTTAACCTACTGTAATCCAATTTGGTCCACTACCTACCCATGTCATCTACAAAATCTAAACATCCTCCACAAGAAAATTATTAGAATCATGACTAATAGTGACTTCCTCCAACACACACCTCCACTCTTTAAATCTATGAAAATCCTTCAACTCTCTGACTTATCAAACTTCTCTATTGCATCATACATGTTCAAATTGATAAATTCCAACAACAACAATACCCTGACCCTAACTCATAACCACTCCACACGCTACAGGCATTCTCTACAGATTCCCCATCATACCTTAACTCTCTACCAACACTCTCTAATGTATAAAGGTCCCAAAATATGGAATAGCACCCTGTCACACATAAAAAAATTCATTAAGTGTAAATATCTTTAAGAGAAAACTAAAAGAATATTTATTGTCTCAATACTGACACATCTTATACTTCAATCAATTTTTATCAATATCAATTATTTTGTTTCTTGGTATTGTAACCAAATAGTTCATATCCTCTGTAACTAAAATAGTTTATAACCTCTAGTATATATACATATTTATTTCTGTTTGTTTAATTATTCTCAAAACTAATATTTGCTTGTTTATAATCAGATTCCACTTCAATTTTCGCTATTTCTCATGTATAATTATGATTTTTCTCCTTTCCTTCCTGTTCTTGCAAAGCAATTTATCCCTAAATCTTTTGTTATTGCTATTATTATTATTTTTTTTTTTTTACATTTTCTTCAATTAGATTTTTAGTTTAGTGTTGTTTTACATTTCAGTATTAAGTAGATATTAAGTGTGCCCAAAAAGCTTGTGCTTCATAAGGGGCTGTTTGTCTTTCAATTAATTGTACCTTAAGCTTATATATGTATTACAGACAAACATAATAAAGTGTTTAAAGTGTTTAAAGTGTTTAAGTGTTTAAACATTATACAAAACACAAGGTATGCCTCACACATCCTCCTAACTCAGCAATTCCTTCAATTAACATTCAATATGCTGGACTATTCAGTGGTATTATCACAGATGTTACGTGTCAATCTGTATCACACAAAGCCTTCTTTGACACGGGTGCTGCAGTAAACATTATCAAAATGTATATCTAGGAAAATTATCTTAGCTCACGGGAAAGTACTCTTATCACGATCTTTATGATCCCAGGAATCAGACGTATATGATTATTTTTATATTGTATCAGATGTATCTTTCAATGATGATCTTCTCATAGGCTTCAGCACCATGTGCAAATATGATATCAGTCTTTTCCGTGCCATCAATGAAATCGCTCAAGGGGATACTTATATTCCTATTGTTCTTCCCTCTGATACTTTATCTCTTGTTAGTGTAGTGACATCTGTTGCAACTCTTCCTTCTACTAGCGATCAGATGTTATCTACACGGGATTTTTCTGTTTTATCATCTAATTTGCCTGTCTCACAGCCTCATCCTCGATCAACTTCCCAGTCAGACCGCGGTGTAACTCCTTGTAAACATATTTTGCTAGCAGATCCGTTAACGCTGTCTGAATGTGCTTTATATGTTGTAAACGTTAAGGTTAAATTTACTGTATCAGGCACTGATATCCTCTGTTCTGCCCAACAATCTCCATGCAAAGGTGTTGAGTTAGAATCCGTTATTACCACCGCTGATGAAAATGGTTTATGTAAAATTGAGCTGAAAAATGTCACATCTACGCCGGTCAAGATCAAAGCAGGTGTGCTACTCAGAGAAGATTATTTGCCTTCTTCTTCTGTCAATAATGCATCTGCATCTGACAGCAAGGACATGTCTTCTCTCCCGCCTATCATGGATGATCACATATCTGTACTTGATTTCCTAGAATCTCAACATGAATTAATTGCTCTCCAAAATTCTTCCAGGAACGTTGTCTCGCTCCCTGGTCTCTGGGTCACACAGACGTCATCACTCACGCTATTCATCTGACGCTTGGGTCCAGATCATCTTGCACCCCGAGCTATAGAGTGCCACACAGTCGTCGTGTTCTGCTTGATGAAGCTGTGCGAGGTATGTTACTTCAGGATGTAGTGGAACCTGCCTCTTCACCTCATAACGCTCCCTTGTTACTCGTTCCAAAGAAACAAGGCGATTGGCGTGTCGTTGTCGATTTCAGAAAACTCAACGCATCTACCATTCCTGACCGTTATCCTATGCCAAGGTTGGGTGATCTTCAGTGTCTCGGAGATTCAAATGCGGTATTTTCTACCCTAGACTAGAATTCCTAGAATTCTCTAGAATTCAGGATTCTTTCAAATTGAATTAGAGGAAACTTCACGGCCATATACTGCTTTTACTATATCTGGCCAATTCATGTTCAAACGCATGGCCCAAGGTCTACGTAACTCGCCTCTAACGTTTCAGAGATTGATGAATTCTGGTCTTTCAGGTCTTATCGGTAAAAGTGTGTTCTGCTTCCTTGATGACGTTATCACTGCATCAGTCTTTACAGGATCATTTTCACACGCTGTTTCTCGTTCTGTCACGTTTTGAAGCTGCTGGCTTAAAGATCAAACTCAGCAAATGCTCATTTATCAAACAGCAAGTCAATTTCCTTGGTCACAAATTCGACATAGATAGTATTCACACTTTAGATGAGAAGATAAATGATGTGAAAAATTTCCCTGTTCCTGCTAATATCGATCATATCAGATCGGTCTTGCTGGATTTTATTGCCAGTTTATATAAAAAAATATATAAAAAAATAAAAAATTCAGCCTTAACGCTCAATCTCTGACTCATTTGCTCAAAAAATTGTTGCATTCATCTCGTCTGAAAAGGAACAAGATGCCTTTTATCTTCTCAAAACTGCATTGTGTCAAGCACCAGCTCTTGCTTTTCCAAATCTCGAGAAAATTTTATCTTATACACTGACGCTTCTGGCTTTGGAATCGGTGCTGTTCTCACACATAAAGATTCACTCGCAAACATCCCGTATTAGCTTACGCTAGCAGACTTCTCAACAAGGCTGAGCAAAATAATGACGTCACAAAGCGTGAAAGTCTCACCGTGATCTGGGCGTTACGTCATTTCCGTGAACCCATCTTAGGCTATAACATCCACGTCCACACTGATCATTATGCTGTCACAAAGACCCTCAAAGGCAACAACTTCACAGATCAATTTGCTCGCTGGCATCTCACGATTCAAGAATTTAATCCTACATTTTCATATATTCCTGGTAAGGCAAACTCAGTGGCAGATGCACTATCACGCAATGTTGCTACTATCTCCGTCATGACAGAAAATCCTGCCATGCCAACCATGGATGAAATAAGGAAACATCAACGTTCAGAAGCCTTCTGTTCTAGTGTTGCTTATTAACTCGAATCTGGTGATAAGTCAAATCTTCCTAAGTTGCAAGTGAGCGTTGATACGTTTTTCATGCTAGACGATCTCTTATTTAAGTCGAGTGGTATCTCAAATGACGATTGTAGTGAGCGTTTATCTCAGCTCGTGATACCTCAGTCGCTACTGAGTATCATACTTCACGTTCACGACACATCCCACGCAGGACATCCAGGTCGGAACAGATGCCTCGCGCAGGCAAAACGATCATATTTCTGGCCGACTATGAGGAAAGATATCTTTCAACACAGTGCACTCTGTCCTCAGTGTACTTCACATCGTATCTCACTCGCAAACAAGAGTCCATCGCTTCCATACCTCATTGCTTCCGCTCCTTGAGATTCAGTCTCCGTTGATCTGCTCAAACTTCCACTTACAGAGAACGATTATCAGTATCTTCTAGTTTGTGTAGATAGTTTCACTCGTTTCACCATCCTTGTTGCTCTCAAAGACAAAACTGCTTCTTCTATTTGTCGCGCGATCATCGACAACATAATTTGTCCTTATACCTCTCCTCATGTCATCTTATCTGACTATGGCACTGAATTCAATAACTCTGTCTTAAAGGAGATTTGTAAAGAATTTCATATCAAGAAATGTAACATTGTTTCTCTATCACCAAGTTCAAACAGCAAAGTAGAGCGTTGTAATAAATGCATCCTTGATGTTCTTCGTTACATAACGGAAGCAAAGCATTCCTGGGACGAATGGCTTCCTCAGATAGCCTGCTCTGTCAACTCAGGAATCCACTCCACCATCGACAAGTCTCCACATTTCGTGCTGTTTGGTACCGACAAGCGTCTTCCATATGAAGCGCGCCGCGTCCTGTCTACAGCATAGATGACTCCGTCAAATGTCGTCTCCGCGATTTTCAGTTCACTCATAAGCTCATTCACGATCGCCTCACTGCATCGCAGGCTGAGATGTTGCGGAAACAACATCGTAGAGCGACAGATTGTTCCACTGAAATCGGTGATATAGTCTTCACCAGAGTTCACGATCGTAACTCTTAATTAGATCCATTGTTTTCTGGGCCACACCGTGTGATCGAATCTCTCCATTGCCACAAAGTAAAAATTCTAGATCTCAAAACCTTAGGAGAAGAGTTCGTTCATGTCGATCATTTGAATCATGTGAACAAGGGATTCGATGATGAGTGTGCACATCAGGTATCATTAAATTCTGATTTAGCAGATCATTCAAGTGACTCAAGCTTAACCACACACACACACCTTACAGACTGAAATTTTGTTCCCCATTCCAAGGTTTAACCATCCAGTTTCAGTATTATGTATATATGTGTATATTTCTCTTTACTTATATGTGTTGCACATGTATTATATTATCATATCATGTCTGTATGTTATTATTAAAGTTCTCGTTCCGCACTCTCTCTCTGATGTCATGCATCATCTGTTAATTGCTCCTTATTGTTATATCCATTATGCGAGGGCGCATTTTTTTTTTTTTCTGGGGGGAAGGCATCTGTATCAGTCTCAACAATTATTATTATTCTATATAAATATATTTCACTATTTCATATATTCATTCCACGTGTACCATGGCCAGCCAGTCCTTTCTCCACCTCTCAGATAAATACAGCCCGCATGTAGCGAGCTCTCATTTCATTTGGGAGTTTAGACAGTCAGTCAGTCACCCAGGCATGAGCAGTCAGTCTTGGGCTCTCACTCAGTAGCACTCACAATCACAGTCAGCCGTGAGAGACGCTGCTCAGTTATAAATCATATCACTTCAGAGAGAGAGAGAGAGAGTACAATTAATCGTCACATTACAATTTCGACTCGAGTCCAGTGTGTACTATCTACCTATTATTATATCGAACCCTCGTCATCGTGTCTTTTTTTTTTCACACAGATCATTATATCAACAAACTACCAACGACCCCCAAGCTACCAGAATCACCGCCTCACTCCAGTCCTTTACGCTGCCAACACTCAAAGCATCATCAGTCATCAACTCTAGAACAACAGAGGTGATAAATCAAATTTGATACACAAGTGGCTCATCAACTCCAATATATATATATATATATATATATATATATATATATATATATATATATATATATATATATATATATATATATATATATATATATATATATATATATATATATATATATATATATATATATATATATATATATATATATATATATATATATATATATATATATATATATATATATATATATATATATATATATATATATATATATATATATATATATATATATATATATATATATATATATATATATATATATATATATATATATATATATATATATATATATATATATATATATATATATATATATATATATATATATATATATATATATATATATATATATATATATATATATATATATATATATAAATATATATATATATATATATATATATATATATATATATATATATATATATATATATATATATATATATATGTATATATATATACATATATATATATATATATATATATATATATATATATATATATATATATATATATATATATATATATATATATATATATATATATATATATATATATATATATATATATATATATATATATATATATATATATATATATATATATATATATATATATATATATATATATATATATATATATATATATATATATATATATATATATATATATATATATATATATATATATATATATATATATATATATATATATATATATATATATATATATATATATATATATATATATATATATATATATATATATATATATATATATATATATATATATATATATATATATATATATATATATATATATATATATATATATATATATATATATATACATATATATATATATATATATATATATATATATATATATATATATATATATATATATATATATATATATATATATATATATATATATATATATATATATATATATATATATATATATATATATATATATATATATATATATATATATAACACATAAACAGCAAAGAAGATACTAATAAGTACATAAATTCATGGCGACTTGTTCTTATTTTAGTGTTAATTAGGCTAAGATAACTGAAATTTCATATATGAAGGATCTTTTTTTTTTTTCAAAAGGCAATAAATTATAATGTCATCTCAATTATTATCGTTATATTTTCATATTTCTAGTAAAAACAAAGTCCTGTGTCAGGCTGTTAAATAAAATTGAGAAGTGTCTGAGGTATATGGTTCTGATAATTGGAATTAACAACCTTAAAATGAAAATAAAAACGGACTGGACTTCCCCCCCCCCCAGACCTCTCTCTCTCTCTCTCTCTCTCTCTCTCTCTCTCTCTCTCTCTCTCTCTCTCTCTCTCTCTCTCTCTCTCTCTCTCTCTCTCTCTCTCTCTCTCTCTCTCTCGCTTAAATTCGTTGTACAAGTTACAGCACTCTTTACTACGTCTTTTCTTAGAGCAAACAGTGTTATCCAGTAGGAAAACGACCAGAGGTTCTAGAGACCGATTGGACAGCAGCAGATTGTAATATATCAGTAAGATACATGTCAGCCACCTCAGAATGATCAAAGCCAGCTAACGAATTAACAGGTGAAGTAAATTATGCAAAACGCCGATTTTAATATTATGTTCCCTGACATAGAAATCTGGTAAAACCAACCAATTAAAACTAAGCGGGAGTACTGAGAGAAAAATCAATCTCTGTAAAAGAACGAAGTTGTCTTCTCTCTTTAAAAAAGTTCCCACGTTGTACTACCAAAACTAATGAACCGAAAATTAGTCATTGTCCTGCTCAAGTCGGAACATTGTCAAGAACATAACAGGTATGCTTTCTTGCAGTAAAAATTAAATTTAGATTCATATTAAGGAGTAGAGTGTAAGTCACGGGCAGAGCAGTGACTGCCCCGGGGACGATCTGTAACATGGAAACATTTGTAACACTGTAAAAGACGGTCACTAAGTCTTTACTAGAAGAGAAGGAGGAACAATTTTCATAAGCTCGGGGAGATAAGAACCGTAAAAGATGAGCATGATCATGTTACTATTTCTACTAGTCTTTGACACCCGTTGAACATTATCAGGACACTAATGAAGTTTATCATCTTTTGAAAATTCATATAGAACCTGGTTGTAGATACGTTATTTGCAGTAATTAAATGTCCGATGACTTGAGGGATTCAAAGATCAAGTCAGAAAGGCAAGGTAGATGGAGGGGCATAATGGTCTGGGTTAAGTCCTTACCTTGAATCAACACATCTTTACCATATTTCTTGAGGTTACCAATAGGGATCACTCCAGTAATTAAGTAATCGAGGTCATCTACATTGTTTGATCGAATGATCTTAACAATTTAGTTAGCAACTCCAATAATTAGATGATTTATAGCCACAAGAGCAGCTTGCCTACATTCAGCCTGTTCCTAAAAAAGGTGACCGTTCTAATTCCTTAAAATACCGTCCTATTGCTTTACTTTCCTGCGTATCTAAAGTTTTTGAGTCTATCCTCAACAGGAAAATTCTTAAACATCTATCACTTCACAGCTTTCTATCTGATCGCCAGTATGGGTTCCGTCAAGGCTGCTCTATTGGTGATCTTCTGGCTTACCTTACTGAGTTTTGATCATGCTCTTTTAGAGATTTTGGTGAAACTTTTGTTGTTGATTTAGACATATCAAATGCTTTTGACAGAGTCTGGCACAAAGTTTAGATTTCGAAACTACTCTCCTATGGCTTCTATCCTTCTCTCTGTAACTTCATTTTAAGTTTCCTTTTTAACCGTCCTGCTGTGGTAGACGGTCACTGTTCTTCTCCTAAATCTATTAACAGTGGTGTTCCTCAGGATTCTGTCCTGTCACCCAATCTCTTCCCATTATTCATCAATGATCTAAACCAAACTTCTTGTCCTATCCACTCCTGCGCTGATAATACCTCCCTGCACTTTCCCACGTCTTTTTCATAGACGATCAACCCTTCATGAAGTAAACAGTTCATGCAGAGAAGCCATAGAACGCCTGACTTCTGATCCCTCTAAAATTTCTGATTGGAGCAGAGCAAACTTTGTATGCCTCAAAAACTAAATTCCTCCATCTATCAACTCGACACAACGTTCCAGACAACTATCTCTCCTCTTCTTCAGTGACGCTCAACTGTCTCCCTCTTCAACGCTCCTCGGTCTACTCTTTTCTTATAATCTAAACTGGAAACTTCACATCTTATCTCTAGCTAAAGCAGCTTCTATGAAGTTAAGCATTCTGAGACCTCTACGTCAGTTTTTCTCACCCTTCCAGCTGCTAACTCAGTACAAGGGCCTTATCCGTCCATGTATGGAGTATGTTTCACATGTCTGGGGGTTTCCACTCATACCGCTCTTTCAGACAGGGTGGATTCAAAAGTTTTCCGACTCATGAACTCCTCTCCCGCTAATTGACTGTCTTCAGCTTCTTTCTCATCGCCGCAATGTTATATCGCTAGTTATCTTTTACCGTTATTTTCATGCTAACTGCCTCTACTCCTCCCGCAACCTCGCTACACAAGACTTTCTTCTTTCTCTCACCCCTAATCTGTCCACCTCTCTAATGCAAAAGTTAACCAGTATTCTGAATCATTCATCCCTTTCTCTGGTAAACTGTGGAACTTCCTGCCTCCTTCTGTATTTCTACCTTCCTATGAATTAAACTCATTCAAGAGGGAGGTTTCAAAAGACATCCTTCAAGTGGGCTTTTTATTTTTTTTTTATTATATTTTTTGTTGCCCTTGGCTGGTGTCCCTTCTACATAAAAATAAATAGATAAATAAATGAATAAATAAATAATTAAATAAAATAAAGTGTCATCAGCGTAAGCCATCAAATGGGGAAAAAAAATCCCATGCCACATATCACTTGTATAAAAATGAAAAGGAGACACTCGAGAACATCAGAATGCCAGACGTGACACGAGAGGAACTATCAAAATATCAATCAATAATAACACCGTGGTGTCTGTCAGATAAAAAGAAAAAAAAAAAAAACTCAGAAAAGATACCTACATATCTACAGACAAGTTTAAAAAACTAATGTTTTATGATTAACACTAAATGTAGAAGAGAAATCCAGGGAAATAACTCTAATATCTGACCCAATATCCAGAGAGGCTTGAACGCAATGCACCAAGGTAATAAGTGCACCACATGTGCCAAGAGTTTTTCTAAAACAAAACTAGGTAGATGGCAGCAAATTATGATTTCGCGTTTCGTGATTAATCACTCAAACACTTTCGAAAGAACAGAAATGATGGGAATTGGCCTATAATCATTGGGAGAAACAGTAAATGAGAATCCTTTCGGGACTGGCGTAACATTAGCAATACACCAAAAAGCAGAATTAGAACCTCTCCTAATTAAGATACAAAAACAGCTAACGTAGGTGACAATGATTTGTCAACATCTATAAGAAAAAGAGAAGAAGAAAATAGACGTTGCGCTGATCCATATTACCGTGAAAATTCAAGTAACAATCTGTAAAGTTTAGAACATCTAAATGCAAAAAATGTAGACATAAATGAAAAAAATAAAATAAATAAAATAAAATAACCTTTTCATCATTTTGCTTCCTGAAAAAGAAGCTGGAAAAGTCTACAGCTTCATCAAATGAATGAGAGGCAAAGGTTTCATCGGGCTTAATAATAAAACGAAAACCAGTCACGTCCAAATAGACCAGATTTCAAAGAGGCTCACCAATTATGAGCTGGCTTAGTATCGCCATTAAGACCAAACGAATGACATCTCGATGGTCTTGTCGACCACCCCTCGAGTACCAGAGGGATTTTGTTTATTTTTACTATATCTGATAAAAAGATGACTCCAAGGGCCAAGGGTAATCGCCTACTCGGACTATTAGGAAACCGAGCGAACAGGGTGCCTCTTCCCCTTGATGACCACTTGTTTAAAAAAAAAATAAATAAAAATAGCCTTTCATGATTGAAAAGTTTTCATGATGAAAGTTTGTTCATGATGGAACTAAGATCTATACATCATAACGCATCCCAAGCATCCAACACACGACGACATCAGAGGAGAGCCTTTCTGGTGGACGGCACTATTGGCCTGTACTGGCAGCCTAAATCCGGAAACTGTTTTGTCTGGTTTCTCACTGGCGATCTTGCAAGCATGGGTAGTCCTCTCCTCCAAAGTAGGGCAGAGTAGGGGACTAGGCTTCTTTTACCTTCATTTGTTAGGTCATGGAGACTCACAAGCCGCTCCACCACAAGGCAGTTCCTACTAGAGTAAGTGGAGGTAATCTTTCACCACATCATTTCTCATCCTTTACCTACTTGTATTTAATCTCACACAGTCTGTATCTGCTTACTGTAATGAACATACAAAATGAATGCTTACCTCTATCTTGTGGCCTTGGTCGAAATTTTCTTTTTTACTTATTCTCACTTTTAAAATGCTGTCCATCTCACTAATGAGATATCAATTTAATTAGTAAACTGGAATTCTCTACCTCACTTTCCTGTGGCTTGAACTTTAAAAGAATGGTTATCGAGATATCTCTGGAACTCACTCATAAGAGAGGGTTTGTGGGCATAAGATTATATATATATATATATATATATATATATATATATATATATATATATATATATATATATATATATATATATATATATATATATATATATATATATATATCCCAGAGTACTGAAGGAATGTAAAAAGATTATTAGTGAGCCGTTAGTTTCTGTCTTTAGGAAATCACTGGAGTCGGGTGAGGTACCAGAAATGTGGAGGCAGGCTAATGTAGTACCCATCTTTAAGAAAGGGGATAAAACTTTAGCGTCTAATTATAGACCGGTCAGCTTAACTTCAGTTGTAGGTAAAATGTTAGAGTCAATAATAGCCAGGAACATTAGGGAACATTTAGACAAACATAACTTGATAAATCAGTCACAGCATGGCTTCACGAAGGGGAAGTCTTGCCTGACAAACTTGTTAAGTTTTTACAGTAAGGTGTACGAGGCAGTAGATAATGGAGATAGTTATGATATCTTATATCTGGACTTTAGTAAAGCATTTGACAAGGTACCCCATCAAAGGCTCCTGAGAAAGGTTAGGGCGCACGGGATAGATGGGAAGGTGTTAGGTTGGATAGGATCATGGCTTGGTAACAGGCGACAGAGAGTGCTAATAAACGGCTCGAAATCCGAGTGGGGTCATGTCATTAGTGGGGTGCCACAGGGATCAGTATTAGGGCCATTATTATTTCTAATATATATCAATGACTTGGATAGTGGAATTAATAGCGATGTTAGTAAATTTGCGGATGACACAAAGATAGGTAGATTAATTAGGTCAGAAGCGGATGCCATCGCCTTGCAGACAGACTTAGATAGAATGAATGAATGGACGGATAGATGGCAAATGCAATTTAATATCAATAAATGCAAAGTGCTTAGCGTAGGTAGAGGAAACCCACACAATAGGTACACATTAAACACCCAAACTCTGGTAGGTACAGGGTACGAGAAAGATTTAGGAGTTATAGTTAGCTCTGAACTCCGTCTAGGGAAACAATGCATAGAAGCCAGAAACAGGGCAAATAGGGTACTAGGATTCATTTTTAGGAGTGTTAAAAGTAGAAGGCCGGAGGTAATATTAAAGTTATACTTGGCGCTGGTCAGACCTCATCTAGACTACGCTGTGCAGTTCTGGTCCCCACATTACAGGAAAGATATAGGTCTATTAGAATCAGTACAGAGGAGAATGACTAAAAGGATACAGGGGATGAGGAGTATTCCTTACGAAGCGAGGTTGAAGCGGTTAAATTTACATTCTCTAGAGAGACGTAGGTTAAGAGGGGACCTGATAGAGGTCTTTAAGTGGTATAAGGGTTATAACAAGGGAGATGTAAGCAAAATTCTTAGGATCAGCAACCAGGGTAGAACAAGAAATAACGGGTTCAAGCTTGAAAAATTTAGGTTTAGGAAGGAGATAGGAAAAAATTGGTTCTCGAATAGAGTGGTAGATGAGTGGAACGGACTCAGTAATCATGTAGTTAGTGCTAGGACACTAGAGAGCTTTAAGAGAAGATTAGACAAGTTTATGGATGGGGATGATAGGTGGAAATAGGTAGGAGTGTTTCATACAGGGACTGCCACGTGTAAGCCTGGTCGCTTCTTGCAGCTTCCCTTATTTCTTATGTTCTTATGTTCTTATATATATATATATATATATATATATATATATATATATATATATATATATATATATATATATATATATATATATATATATATATATATATTATGACCACAAACCCAGTCTCTCCTACAGCTACCACTCATCCGGGTGAGCTACGTTTAAAGTACCCACATAGTCTACTGCAAGACATATAGTGAACACATAAGCCCACAGGGAAAATACAACGCAAATTTATTATACTTGCCGAGAAAAGACTAATGAGTACACGTCCTAGGAAAAGACACACACAAGTATCACACAACTAGATGAGACCTTAATATCTTATGGGTAAACCACGCACAACAGCGTTCACCCACTGCTCAATAATGAGACTGCTTCGAGTTTAACAAATCTTCTATTTCTTATAAGACAGACTCTTTCCAACTAACAGTGATGAGTCTGAAGAAATGGAAGACAGTCAAACACAAACACATACAAAAGATATTCCCTGACCGCAAAGACAGACAGAAACATGCAACAGGGGTTTAGTCGCGTCTGAAAAAAGGACTATGACAAAAAGAACCATGAACAGATATTAGACAAAGTAGGGGAAGCAGGTCCGCTTCAAGATGGACGCCAACGAGTGGGGCGAATACACCCACCATAGACATCGAGAGCAGCCCAAGCTAAAGGTAATCTAAGCCGCTGTGATTGCGGCGAACTTGCTGTGATACCAGTGCGAATCCGTTGCTACAATGGCGACACCGGTGTGACAGAGCTGCAACAGTGCTGCGACACAGCTGAGAACGTGGTGCAACTCCCCTGCGAATTTTTTGAACAGTCCAAAATATTCGCCGTCGCCTGGCGAACGCGCTGCGACTGAGCCCGTTCTGGCAATTCTGCTGTAAGTCCATTGCGAACGCGCAGCAATTCTGCTCCGAACGCGCGACAACTCCGCCGCGACGGAGTCACAATGCGTTCACCATCCAGATTCGCCAATGTGTGAATGTGGGCTTGAAGGAACCCGTTTGCTCTCGTCACTAAGGCACTTCGTAGCAATATATATTGTGTATATATATATATATATATATATATATATATATATATATATATATATATATATATATATATATATATATATATATATATATATATATATATATATATATATATATATATATATATGTGTGAGAGAGAGAGAGAGAGAGAGAGAGAGAGAGAGAGAGAGAGAGAGAGAGAGAGAGAGAGAGAGAGAGAGAGAGAGAGAGAGAGAGAGAGAGAGAGAGAGAGAGAGAGAGAGAGAGAGAGAGAGAGAGAGATTCCTTTGTTTCGTGTTTTTTCCTTGGTCAGCGTCCTTCACGCAAAAGAATATAAGTTATTTAGTGAGTCACCTTAGAAAAAAAAAAAAAATCGAAGGAGACTATAACCTATATTAGTGGTGTTCATCCTTTATGTATGATAGGGTTACATTAGATGATCAATATGTGACGAAGGCCTCATAATGCCTTTAATATGCCACTTTAATGACAATTTTACTAGGGTAACTAGACATAACAAAAAGGCAATAACCTACAGATCATTATAATATATAACTATAATACAAAGTTTACATTTAATATTAATATTATGTAGTAATTTCATTTCTAGGGCTGAGAGGTAGAAGGGCAAATGTTAAAAAAAATGGCCGATTTTAGATAGCCCACTACTGAACTAGAAATGTATCTATCACTGCAACAATGGCCAATGTCGTCCACGCGTCTAGGGAGCTACACTAGCTCCCTAAACTCACTATTTTCCGCCAAATTAAAATGATAAACCCATAATATTCCTGCTAGAAGGGTCAATATAGGGACTGGCTATTATTGTATTCCCTTACTAGAACCAGAGGGCCAGGTGAGATGGCAATGTCAACTTCAGCTTTTCTTACACGCAATGGTGTTTTTATCTCATTTATGTACTAAACTTTGGAAATATTATTTCTTACCATTGTTTCTCTTACTAATGTGGTTGTCTAACTTATTGCTATCCATAGCAGTAGTTAGAAGTAATTATATGTGGGTTATCAGTGAATGTCCGTTAGAGCACATCGAACTTGCGAAGCTGAAACATGAATGGACGCGTTAACCACAGTCTACTGACAGCTCACATCTCAGCCTCCCACCAGTCTCTCTCCAGCAGCCTTCACACCAAGTCGTCATAATGGAGGAGAGTGATGAGAATGATTGTGTTGTTGATAAAGACTGTAAAACGTCTTCAAATGAATCTGTTGAAGAAGAGGAATCCTTACTAAGTAATAAGATACTATTCTTAAGTTACATAGCTTGAGCTTTAAGACTCAGATATTATTATTATTATTATTTTTTTTTTACGATTACGTTAATATACTTATAAATTTTATGAGTAGTTAATATTAGGTTAAGAATGATAATATCTATTATATTTTTTATCTATTTCATGTTTTCTCTTTTTTATGACTGTTTTCTTTCTTTTATAACAGGTAATGTACCAGCAACAGGAAAACATCGGAGTAGAAAACGGATAAGGCAACGCTCACTATGGAAGAGAAATGTTCGTAAAAGAAGGTGAGAGGAGAAGAATATGTTTCCAATACAGTAAAATTTGGCAACCTATGAGAAGCTCATGCCGAGAAAGCTGTCGGAAAAGGTGTTATGAGAAGTTTAAAAAAGAGGATCGAAGGATGATATACCTAGAATACAGAAATGCGATACCAGACGCACGAAATCAAATCGTTTGTAGTTTGATTACTGAAAAAAAAATATATATATAGGAAAACTTAGAGGTTGCGACGCAGCGAAGAAACTGAAAGGCGAAGAAAATGTTCAAGGCACTGCTTACAGAAGCAATTCCTGAAAATGAAGTGTGCCAAAAGATGTTTCTATCTACCTTTGGTATTACGCTCAAGAAAGCTAGAGTTGTATCAAAGAAGATGCAGCAATCTGAAAATGGCATTGTAGCACTGGATGGAAGAGGAAAACATGTGAAACATAAGAAAATATCTCTCAAATCACTCAGGATGACTAAGAAGCATATCAACAAATTTCCAGCCTGGAAAACTTATTATGCTAGGGGAGACTAAGAAAAATAAATAAATAAATAAATAGAATCCAGATCTCACAGTAGCTCAGATGTATCGATTGTACAAAGAATACTGCCATAAAAACAACATATCGCCAGAAAAAAAAAATCAGTATACAGAAAAGTCTTCAATGAAGACTTCAATTTGTCCTTCCATCACACAGCCCTGGATACTTCTTAAAAATGTGACACTTTTAAGGCATCCCTAATGACTGCTGGTGAGGATGAAAAAACAAAAAAATACGCATTGAAGAAGAGTAAGCAAAATACCATAAACTAACAGAGAAGGTTTACAGTAAAAGAAAAAAATAAACTGATGAAGAATTTGCTGCTAAAACAGAGGAGTAATACATTCCTTCTTAGAACCTCGCCACAGACACACATGGAAGCAGACACCATACATGCCTTGATAGAAAAATAAAAGAAATCAACTGCAAATATTGAGGTGCTACGAGACTGAAACATATCCATCAGAGCAATCCATATAAAAATAAAAAAAATACAAGTGACTGAAATGCTAACAGCAGATTTCATGAATTTTAAAAGTTTATATATGTGTGTTGGCCCTTTGATGAATCGCCACAAAAACACCAAAAAGTTGAAAGACTTGGTGGATCTTCATCCTCTTATTTCTGCAGGAAGCAGGCATTATCGCGTTTTTCTCAAATCATGGATTTGCGACATTATCCCTTCTATCTTCCAGCCTTAGAATTATAATTTATATTGCTGAATATCATTAAAGTTCAACGTGAACAAATAGTATAATGACATTTTGATGTATATATCGATTTATTTATTTATTTTATTTTTTTCTTTATTTGCCATGGGCCGCCTTAAACTTTCTTGAGGCTTCCGTTGTTTTGAACAATTCTATCCAGTACATTCACACGTATATTTGTTTATCATGATTACACTTTACGATAATTTTCCTGATTCTGTATGTGCTTCCGGCTGATGTTCCCATTTTAATGCATAACACGCAATTTCTTTATGAAAAAGATGAGTAAGGAAACAGTATATTATATCTTTAATATACAAGTTAATTTTAATCATACTTATTTACACAATGTTGCGGGCTTTCCTGCCTGCTCCTTTCAGCTTATTATACTCTGTGTCTGCCTGTCCCTGTTATTTACTACTCTACACCTGCCTACTCTTGTCAACTTTTGGTACTCTGCGCCAGCCTGCTTCTGCCAGCTTCTGATACTCTGTGCCTGCCTGCCAGCATCATCACCATCTTTCTCCCCGCTGTCCATCCCTATTGTCTACGGCCGTAAACTACGGTTTCATATGATATATATATATATATATATATATATATATATATATATATATATATATATATATATATATATATATATATATATATATATATATATATATATATATATATTATTTTATTTATTTATTTATTTATTTATTTTTATTTTATTTTTTTCTTATTTCCAAACTCTGAAAACTCCTTCCGGCAGCGTCCCGCAGTCAGCAGGAGATCGTGTCGCGATTCGTTCAAGGCTGTTCTGTACGCTCCAGACCTTGGCTTATTATATATACCGTATGTTTTCTCTCCTTGGAACAACCGTACATGGTAGCGAAACGTCAAGTAGCAACTTGCGATGGAAAATACACAGCTCTACGACGTTCTTTGTGTGCATTGTATAAAAATAAATAAATAAATAAATGAATAAATAAATAAATAAACAAATAAATAAATAAATAAATAAATAAATATAGTAAATAAGTAAATAGATAAATTAAGAAAACAATAGGTACGGTATAAGATGATAGTTTTTAACTACAACTTACAGTTCATCTACAAAAGCTCTAAGGAAACTGATACGATTGTTCCTGAATACTATCGCTGCGCCCCCGAAGTTAAAATAAACTATCATGAGACACAAACTTTCTCCTGTGTCACTGTCTTCGATCAAAACTGAATGTTGACGAACCGAATAAAAAAGAGAAAACTGACTGGTATTTAATCGGCTTGAATAGATAGACCCTCACATGCTTCAGAACTAATTGATAATCATGAAGTCTTGCGGTTGTCAGAAATACTGATATCCATAAAGACAATGTGATACGGCCTTTGGTAAGAGCACAAAAAAAAAAAAAAAACAATAATTACTACTACACTGGAGGCAAGTAAATTAAGGCGCCAAGACTATCGATTAATTGCATATTTGGAGCGGTTTCGTTACCTTGGATAAAAAGAGCCCAGTAATGCGTTCTAAAATGATTGTGTACACAGGCGAGGACCTAATAGAAAGATAAACAAATAGTAACAGAAGGATTCTCTAATGCTACCGATATCAGATCAACAGGAATAAATGCAATCAGACTTCATGGCAATATACCTTCCATGTAAGGCAGTCCACGAGGAATATGAATTACTGGTAGTCATGTGTAATATGCCCTATTCTCTCACGTATCACACAATCTGTCACTGCCCATTACTGACAAATAAAAAATAATAACTGCATTCCCATGGATTAGTTTGACAACATCAACTTCAAGTGACCTTATTGGGAAAACATGCCAAAAAAACTTTAACAAGTCAGTGACTTCTGGTCACTGTGATTGGTTAAGATGGATCTACCCCCACTATATGAACCTAGTAAACTCTGCATTCAACATGTATGAAGTGTTACCAACCAGAATCCTGATATTGCAGAGCTGGTCGTCCCATGGGTACCAGCGAAGGTCGAAGTCACAACCAACTGTGGTTTTTACGGTTTTTGTTTCAACCAGAGGATTTACTGCTCCGTCGAAAACATAACCTAGAAGATAACTACATTAACATGATATGTGATTTGAAAAGTTTAATTTTTCATTCTAGCAAGATAAAATCTAGACAAGAAACGATATATATATATATATATATATATATATATATATATATATATATATATATATATATATATATATATATATATATATATATATATATATATATATATATATATATATATATATATATATATATATATATATATATATATATATATATATATATATATATATATATATATATATATATATATATACAAACATACGTACATAAAGACATAAAAAAAAAAATAATAAATAGCTAGGTACATAAAAAGGCACACGACAAGAATTTATTAGAAGAGATACTAATTTTCATATTTTTTTTTATGTAAGATGTAACAAAAAATAAACAAATAATTAAATAAATAAATAAAAATAACAGAAAGGCCCATTCAAATGTCAGCTCCCACAGCGACATCAGAAAATATGATCAAATAACAGAGGATGTGTCTTGAAACGCCAAGTCGCAGTGTAAGGTCAGGTCCGGAACGGAGTTGAGAGAGATAAGGCAATAAGAGAGAGGTGAGGTGTTTGGGTGTAGGGCAAGAGGAGGAAAGAAGTGTCCGGAAGGGTCGGAGGAGGGAGAGAGGGGGAGATATGTGTGAATATGTTGGAGGGGCAGGTCATGCTGAAATGGAAGAGGTGAGGTCGAGGTGAGTAAATGAGAGAGTGGAGAAGATGGAAGGGGCCGATATGGGAGGATTAGGTGAAGTAAATGTTGATGAGTTGTATAAATATTTTGTAGATAAATTGCATACAGAACAGTTAGCAAATATCTCTTATAGAGCAATAAGACCACAGAAAAATTATCCTAAATGGATGACTGTCAGGTTAAAACACTATATAGGGCGGAAGAAAAGTATGTATAAGAGGTTAAAGAAAGGCAATGGAAGAAATTTTAAGGCCACAATATAATGAATTAGAACAGTCAGGAGGTTAACGAGGAAAGCTAAAAGTAATTATGAATTAAAGATAGCCAGCCAGGCGAAGAAGGACCCCAAGGGATTTTATCAGATATATAGGACGAAGAATAAGAAAGCTATAGGTCCATTAAAGGCAGCAGATGGGGTGCTGGTTTGTTCTGGGGAAGAGATTAGTAAGATTCTGAATGAGTATTTCTTAACTGTCTTCACCCAGGAAAACATGCAGGATATGCCGAATAGTGAACAGATGTTCAGAGCAGATGAGAATAAGAGGCTGACAAATATTACCACAACTAAGGAGATAGTGGAACAGGAGATAGATAGGCTAAAAAAGTTCAAGACACCAGGACCAGATGAAATATATCCCAGAGTACTTAAGAAATGCAAAGAAGTTATTAGTGAGCCGTTAGTTTTTGTCTTTAGGACAGTGGTTCTCAAACTGGGTGCCGCGGCACCCTGGGGTGCCACGGACAGCGCCTAGGGGTGCTACAAGATTGCCATGAATTTTGTCTTGGCTAGATCGTTTCAAGGTACATTTGTAAAACAGTTTGTAGCAGTCTGCCTATAATTAAATGTCGGTGTAGGAAGTTACTTGCTCTAATATTTTACTAAAATATAGGTAGATATTTCCTTTTGCATACTTGTACTACTACTACTACTACTACTACTACTACTGATAGCATAATAATAATAACAATAATAGTAATAATAATAATAATAATAATAATGTCAATAGAATGTAATAGTACTCCTTGCGTAACCCAATTTTCTTTGTTTATACTCGTCGGTCGTCCAGTACGTGATCGGTACTTGTCCGATTTTTGTCAGTGAGGCACTATACATCGAGCTGTACGGGTGTATTCCTTGCTGCTTCTGATAATCTGCAGCTGTATTGAACTTAAACTCACAATGGATAAGTTTGTCATTAAGAAGAGAAAACATGGAGATAGTGGTGAGGGTGAAGAAGGAAACGAAAGTAGAAGTACGAGTGAAAAGGATTTGGCCATTTCAACAGCAAACAAATCAACTTCCAAAAAAAGCAGGAAAAATCGCTCCTATTTGGATAATTATCTAGATTTGGAATTCTTTTGGTGTGGCGATGAGGTTAATCCTACACCACTGTGTGTTATTTGTGGTGATAAATTAGCTAATGAGGCGATGGTACCCAGCAAATTAAAGAGGCATTTATCTTTGAAACATGGTCATCTTGCCAACAAGCCTCGATCCTACTTTGAAGGACTTTTAAATGAACAAAAACAACAGAGGGTGATGCTTTCTAAAACAGTCAAAGTTTCTGATAAAGCACAAGAGGCCAGCTACTTAGTTGCAGAGTTAGTCGCTAAAAACATGAAACCTCATACAATAGCAGAGACACTAATTCTCCCGGCTTGTAGTGCCATTGTAAAAACAATGTTTGGAAGTGAAGCAGAAAAACAAGTGAAAAAAATTCCCGTCTCGGATAGTACCATCAGCAGACGGATTCATGATATGTCAGCAGACATAGAGGAAACTGTATGTGCCTCTGTAAAGGAAAGTGAAATGTTTGCACTTCAGGTAGATGAGTCCACAGATATTGGAGGTAAGGCTCAACTATCGGCATTCATTCGGTACATTCATAATGTTAAAATAGTGGACCAGTTTTTCTGTTGTAAGGAACTTGAGGAAACAACAACAGGCAATGATATTTTCGCTACATTAAGTGAGTACATAAAATCAGTTGGTTTGTCCTGGCAATCTTGTGTAGGGATTTGTACAGACGGGGCGCCTGCCATGATTGGCTCAATTAAAGGATTTGTGTCACTAGTGAAGAAAGAAAACAGCAGTGTCATAACAACACATTGCTTTCTCCATCGTGAAGCGCTGGTTGCTAAGACAATTGGCAATGATTTGAAGTCTGTACTGGAGAAAGTTGTAAAAATGGTGAACTTTATAAAGAGTCGGCCACTTAAGACTCGTCTGTTTGCTAAGCTGTGCGAAGAGATTGAGGCAAAACATGTGAATCTTCTTCTACACACGGAGGTGAGATGGCTGTCAAGAGGGAGAGTATTGTCACGTGTGTATGAACTGAAGGAAGAGATGCTTACTTTTTTCACCCTTGAACAACAAGAGGAATTCTGTGACTTACTGGCAGATGACACTTGGTCTGCCAAATTGTCTTACTTGGTAGACGTATTTGAACATTTAAACAAGGTAAATTCCAGCATGCAAGGTAAATCAGAAAATATATTATCTTCCACTGATAAAATTAACACTCTGAGAGAAAAACTGCGATTGTGGGTTGGCAGAGTAAAGGAAGGCAATTTGGATATGTTCCCACATGCTGCAGCAGCAACAAGCGGTAGACCGGGTAGATAAATCATTTCTATTATTTCTGAGCATCTTGAGGTACTGGAAAAGCAACTTCAGTACTATTTTCCAGACATATGCACTGAAAACTATGACTGGATAAGAAACCCATTTGTTGCACCAGTATCAACCCAATCTCAGCTTACCGGGGGCCTTACCCTCACGGAAGAAGAGCAGTTAGTGGAAATGCGTAATGATCGTAACCTGAAGTTATTGCACATGCAGCTGCCTCTTGACGAATTCTGGGTTCAGATGAAGGCTCAGTATCCTCAAGTTGCAAAGAAAGCTCTGGTAATCCTTATCCAGTTCTCTACATCTTACCTGTGTGAGCTGGGATTTTCTGTTCTAGCTAACATTAAAACGAACAAGAGGGCAAGATTGCAAACTCTTGAAGAAGAAATGAGAGTATGTTTGTCCACTATTCAACCCAACTTGAAAAGGATCTGTCAGTCACATCAAGCACATGTATCTCACTAAATCAGGTTAGCTTTTGTTTGTTTTGCTTATTTGACTATCAGTGATTATCATGCCTTTTTTCTTCTTCTTTTTATGCTACTTTGCATTTATAACTCTTAAGTTAATCTAATATTCTGAATCTAATTCCACTGACAAGTTCTATGTTTGGGCATGTACTACAGTACATCATATGTTAATTTTGGTTTGAGTACGGATAATAATTTTAAATCATTAATTAAAGTAATTCAAACAGGTACAATTTTATATCAGAAGTTCATTCATGTGAGGAGGGGTGATGGTGAAAAAGGGGTGCCACAGAAAGGATTATATAAATTCAGGGTGCCATCACTGAAAAAAGATTGAGAACCACTGCTTTAGGAAATCACTTGAGTCAGGTGAGGTACCAGTAATGTGGAGGCAGGCTAATGTAGTACCCATCTTTAAGAAAGAAGATAAAACTTTAACGTCAAATTATAGACTTGTCAGCTTAACTTCTGCTGTAGGTAAAATAATGGAGTCAATAATAGGAAAGAACATTAGGGAGCATTTAGACGAACATAACTTGATAAATCAGTCACAGCATGGCTTCATGAAGGAGAAGTCTTGCCTGACAAACTTGTCAAGTTTTTTTTTTTACAGTAAAGTATACGAAGCAGCAGATAATGGTGATAGTTATAACATCTTATATCTGGACTTTCGTAAATCGTTTGACAAGGTACCCCATTAGAGGCTCCTGAGAAAGATTAGGGCACACGGGATGGATGGGAAGGTGTTAGGCTGAATAAAGTAATGGCTAAACGACAAGCGACAGACTTGCAATAAATGGTTCTAAATCCGAGTGAGGTCAGGTAATTAGTGGGGTGCCACAGGGATCAGTATTAGGGATATTGTTGCTTTTAATATATATATCATTGACTTGTATAGTGGAATTAGTAGTGATGCTAGTAAATTTGCGGAGGACACAAATATATGAAGATTAATTATGTCAGAATCGGATGCCATCCCCTTGCAGGCAGATTTATATAGGATGAACGAATGGATGGAATGATGGCAAATGCAAAATCCAATGTGTACAAACTTCCTACTGTTAAATCAAGAAGAACTCTCATCATCGTGACTTTTACTCGCACCAATTACATCAACTTATACCCACGATCTCCAGGCTACCAGAATCATCGCCTCACTACCGGTCCTCCACGCTACCAAGCATCATCGTAACAATCTTCAATATCAGAGGAGCAGCGGAAAACAAATCAACCCAACAAAGTGGTGGATCAATTCTGTCCCTTCTTCAAACAAAGTAGAATATATATATATATATATATATATATATATATATATATATATATATATATATATATATATATATATATATATATATATATATATATATATATATATATATATATATATATGCATTCTAAGAAAAGAAATCAGCAATATATATGTATATATATATATATATATATATATATATATATATATATATATATATATATATATATATATATATATATTGCTGATTTCTTTTCTTAGAATGCCTACTGTTTCCGTGTCAGAGACCTATCTTTGTGTGCCTAGCCCACAACAAAGGTGATAGTGTCTGGCATGGAGGCGTACATTCCGCACTCTTTTTCTCGACCTAAAACTTCCAAACCTTGGTTTAACACAGCTTATTATCGTGCTATACATGATAGAGAGGTGGCCACAAAAGGTACTTAAGCCTTCCATCACATGAATCTCATGCACTTTATATTTCTGCCTGGGACCATGCCAAGTCTGTTTTCCAACTAGCCAAAAACTCCTTCATTAATAGAAAGTATCAAAATCTTTCAAGATCTAATTCCTCTCGTGACTTCTGGAATCTAGCCATAAATATCTCCAATACATTTACTTCTTCTTCTTCCCCTCCTTTATTTCAACCAGATGGCACCACTGCTATCACATTTACCCAGCAAGGGGGTTCGCCCTCCACCTATCTACCTACTACTTTCCTTCATACTTTCACCCTAAATACGTCTGCCTTAGCTATACTAGCTAAACTCTTTTTCACCAAACTGTCTATCCCCCTTAAATAAAAAAAAAAAAAACTGCTATCACATCTATCTCTAAAGCTGAACTCTTCGCTCAAACCTTTACTAAAAACTCTACCTTGGACGATTCAGTGCTTGTTCCTCCCTCTTCTTCACCCTCTAACTACTTCATGCTATCTATTAAAATTCTTTGGAATGATGTTTTCCATGCTCTCACTGGCCCTCGGAAGGCTTATGGACCTGATGGGGTCCCTCCTATTGTTCTCCGAAACTGTGCCTCCGTGCTTGCACCTTGCCTATTCAAACTCTTTTAACTCTGTCTGTCAGTATCTACCTATCCTTCTTGCCGGAAGTTTGCCTACATTCAGCCTGTTTCTAAAAAGGGTGACGGTTCTAATCCTTCAAACTACCGTCCTATTGCTTTAATTTCCTGCCTATCTAAAGTTTTTTTTTTTTAAATCTATCCTTAACAGGAAGGTTCTTAAACATCTATCACTTCACAACCTTCTATCTGATCGCCAGTATGGGGTTCCGTCAAGGCCGCTCTACTTTTGATCTTCTGGCTTTCCTTACTGAGTCTTGCTCATCCTTTTTTAAAGATTTTGGTGAAACTTTTGCTTTACTTTCGAAGCTTTGATTTCGAAACTACCCTCCTGTGGCTTATATCCTTGTCTCTGTAACTTCATCTCAAGTTTCCTTATTGACCGTTCTATTGCTGCTTTGGTAGACGGTCACTGTTCTTCTCCTAAATCTATTAACAGTTGTGTTCCTCAGGGTCCTGTTCTGTCACTCACTCTCTTTTTATTATTTATCAGTGACCTTCTAAACCAAACATCTTTTCCTATCCACTCCTACGCTAATGATACCACCCTGCACTTGTCCGCGTCTTCTACACTGAACATCCTCGGTTTGTCCTTTACTTATGATCTGAACTGGAAACTTCACATTTCATCTCTAGCTAAAACAGCTTCTATGACGTTAGGCTTTCTGAGACGTCTCCGCCAGTTTTTTCACCCCCCCCCCCGTTGCTAACTCTGTACAAAGTCTTTATCCGTCCATGTATTGAATATGCTTCACATGTCTGAGGTGGTTCCACTAATATCGCTCTTGTGGACAGGGTGGAATCAAAAGCTTTTCGTCTCATCATCTCCTCTCCTCTAACTATCAGCTTCTCTCTCATTGCCGCAATGTTCATCTCTAGCTGTCTTCTACCGCTATTTTCTCGCTAACTGCTCTTCTGATCTTGCTAACTGCATGCCTCCCCTCCTCCCGCGGACTCGCTGCACAAGACTTTCTTCTTTCTCTCACCCTTATTCTATTCACCTCTCTAATGCAAGAATTAACCAGTATTCTTAATCATTCATCCCTTTTTCTGATAAACTCTTGAAGTTTATCGCAGGGTCGCCCCCTAGGCGACCCTGACGGAAAGCCAGGTCCCCTAGGCGACCCTGACGGCAGGCCAAATTGTGAATGTGGACTCTGGCGGGCAATTTCTGGAGACCTCAGTGGCAGTCCATTTCAGGATGGAGACTCTGGCTGTAAATTAGGGGTTGGGGGGGGAGAGGGGGGAGGGAATTCACGACGGTGTCACCAGGGGGAGGGTGACGGTGACGGCGACACTGACGGAGAGGTGGGGGCGTGTGTCCTTATCCTTCGGCGGCGATGGAATGACTAAATGAATCAATGATGGTGAGTGGAAAATAATTGAATGGAAAGGGGGCAGGGCTGACGGCTAGACGTGGAAGTCGCCCATCACACACGCGTGGTTTATGGGACCCTCTTGGCATGCCACGGAGGTTGCCTTTTCACTCACGTGAATCCTGGAGGGTGGGATGGCTTGAGTGTTGCCATCACGTGTTCCCTCCGTCATCTCAGTACATTCCAAGGTCGTCGCCACTGGATGATCAAGGTCGGGCAGAAGGGAATGGGTGGGAGATGCCTGCACGTGTCAGGAAAGTGGCAGGCGAAGCCGCCAGGACCAATGCGGCCTTACGCCACCATGAACCATGCGGGCTTTTTTTTCTTTTTTTTTGGGGGGCGGGAACGGGAAGTTGAGGGCTATAGAATGGACCGCCGCGTGGACGCCACGCGCTAGTCGCCCGCGCGGGTCCTGGACGGCCTGGATGGTGAGTCTTGCCATCACGTGTTCCCTCCGACATCTCAGTACATTCCCTATAGTCAAGGTCGTCGCGACTACCCCACGTGATCCTGTTACCTGCCATCCTTTTACGTGGAGGAAGCGTCTGTGATGGGCGGGGCGGGTGGCTGTCACCTTCACTTTCACCGACCGCCAGCGGCGTGGGTGATTTCACTGACGTAATACTTATGATGGATGGTCACCTTATTATTATTATGTTTCCTCCTTCATCTCAGTACATTCCCTATGGTCAAGGTCACCGCTACTATCCACGCTTTACCGCTATAATCTCCAGCCTGTTGACGTATATATGACATGAAAAGCTAAAGTTTAAAGTCAGTCTGTTAGTTGACAGGGTATAAAAAACATGTCATTCAGAGATAGTGACGATATATACGTATACCTATTTTCTCTTGCAGGTGGTAGATCATTTCCCAAAAACACAACAGAATTTGAAAACAGAATTCTACCCATTCATTTAGACACCGGCAGGGATTATGAAGTCGGCCTGTGTAATATCTTATTCCCTAAATATTTCTACTGCATTACGGAAGGGGATCCAAATTCCAGTATATCGTTTTATGGTCGGGTTAAGCAGTCAGAGTTTGATATGTATGAATATAACATGTATACCTATCTACCGGAAAGGAATATCATCTCCAGTTTTACCGATAAGAACATACCGGCCATAACTAAGGCGATTAATGGACAGATTGTGAGAGAACTTCAAGCAATCTTGAATGACTCCTTTAAGATCTATTTCCCTTACTCGGAAATAATCTATTACGACCATGACTTGGATAGAGTCGTAGTTAACAATGCGATCGTGCCTCCTAATGACGATCGTATTTACAATGATATAAGTATAAAATTTACATCGCATACGAGTATAGCTCGCATTCTGGGTTTCAATCCAAATTTTTGCTACACCGTCTACTTTCAAAGATCTGGCGACGTCATTTCATCTTCCAGCGCGAGCGAAGCTTCCTCCTCATCACCCATAAAATTATTCGCTCAATACGTACCACGAGCTGATGCAAGGACGGATTATATGTACGTTTAAAATACCGACATCATTTCCCCCACGCGATTTGGTAACCAACTAGTTAATATATTAGACGTCATACCACTCCCCGGCGACAGCACCATTAAAGGTGCGAATTCAATTATGTATAAACCACTTTCTGTATCAACTATAGAGAGTGTGGCCATCAAAATTACTAATCAAAGAGGCAGTTTGAAGATGGGGAAAACAGTGTTACTTGCGTGTTACATATGAGACCACGTTAACTTTCCGTCTCGGACGTAAAGTTTTGAAAAGAATCGATCAAGGTGGGATAAGGGTAAAGTGGAGGATAATGAAACAGGCAGGTGTTGCCTACTTCCGAGTCAAGCCACGCGCCTCGCGGCCATCTGCGCGGGAAGCTTCAGTGTTTCCCCGTGCGGCATAGCGGACGGGGCACAAGTGTTGACAATGTTCCGAGACTTCAAGTCCTTCACTACCTACACAAGGTAAATATCAATTCAATAATATTAATAATAATAATAATAATAATAATAATAATAAACTGTCGCTGCTACTTCTATTTTTCTTCCCAGACACGCCACAAGCGGAAGCAGGCCACGATGAGCGCAGCATGGCGGGAGAACCCGCGGAAGCAGACCCTGATGAGCGCGGGGCGCCGGAAGAACCGCGGTTAATTGACTCGAGGGAAAATTTTATGAGGAGCTTCACGAGACATCAATATGACATACCTGATCATGTAAGCAGAGATCCACTCGGCCTACTTACCGAATACAGGGAGTTCTTTATACGGAAAATTAGATCATATTTCACGTCACATGGCTCGCCATTCCCCTCCACCCTGAAAATATTTTCACACATTTCTCTGTTACTAGTTAAATTCTCTATCTTAGGCGAGGATGAACATCGAGTCATTCATATTGCTTTTAGAGCACGGCTGGTCACCTATCAAGATGTGCCTGACCTTGTTGATTTATGGATCCATCAGCTGAACAGTCGGCTGGAAAGCCTTACCAGCGAGACTGAAGGATCTGGTTTTATCATTTCAAGAGTATCATTTATCATTTCAACAACTATTGCTTGCACGTCGCATGTAGTGGCATAGGAGATTATATTGCTTATCCTAGAGGCGTGCGAGGTGGGAATGAAATTTTCAATCCTGATGGCCGACATTCATCCTGTGTTATTCAGTGTTTGACGGCTTTGAGACCTCATACTCGAGGTGTACCTTGGAAAAGAATTCCAAAAATATTACGGAGACGGCATGGCGGAGAGAAATACGTCAAGCGCGTTAAAGTAGAGAGTCCAGTGACTTGGGAGAACTTGAGTCAGTTAGAAAGGTTAAATCGCCTGTCTCTGGATGTTTATACACTGACCAAAAACGGTGAGATATAATATTTAAAAGGCTCGAGCAAGTATAAAACTGTAACCCCACTCCTTTTACTAGGCGGAAGACATATGACGCTCATTAAAGACGTGGAGAAGCAGCACCGGAAATTGACGAGAAGCTGTCCCACCCTAGAGGGTCATCAGTTTTGCAAAATATGTTTCAGTTCAGTTCACAAGTCTGTCAGTTTGAGCGATCACGAGTGTCACTGCGACTTCACTCAAACTCTTCTCTTTCCAGGTGACGGCGAAAAAGTAAAATTCAAAAATTTTGCCTACACCTATCAGCCTGCCTACTTAGCATTTTTTTTTATTTTGAAACTATGATAAAACCTAAGGAGAATAGGAGCGTGATAGCTGAACATGACCCAATTGGTTACTCGTATCTCATCATCAATAGGCATGGAGATGTCGTGGAAAAGAGAAGTTATTTCGGCGAAGATCCCGTGAATAATTTCATTGATAGCCTATCTGAAGTTTGGCGAATCATCAAGGTAAGTGTAGTTAGCTATCCAATTAGCATGTCTGCGGAGGATGAAGTCCACTTCAAACGTCAGCGTCACTGCCAGCTCTGCCATCAACCCTTTAATGTGAAAACCCCATCTCATAAACATCACGACCAGTCACTACCACAAAATAATTACAAGGGGGCATCGTGCGCGCGATGCAACCTCCAGTGTCGTGACATGAGGAAATATCTCATCACTCTGGGGCATAATATGAGCTATGACGTCTCCTTAATCATAAAAGACCTTCAGTTGCCAGAGTCACACGTGGACATCCTTGCCAAGTCAGAATCGCATTTATTGAAAATAAGGATTAAGGAATTGCAGTTTCAGGACACGCTTTCCATTATGAATGCCGGCCTCGGTGATCTCGCTCAGAGTCACGTGCAGGCGGGCTATACCACGCGTTACGCACAGGAAATGGTGAATTACCTCCACGAGGATGTAAGGCATGTAATTTGCACTCAAAAACAGTTTCTTTGTTATGAGTACATCACCGACCTTGGCCGCTTAGAAGATCGAGAATTGCCACCTCGCGAAGCATTTTATGACACGCTCAAGGGGAAGTCTCTGTCACCTGAAGAATATGAACACGCTCAAAGCGTGTGGAGTATGACATCCTGTCGCACTTTAGGCGATTACATAAGACTGTATTGTGAGATTGATGTGGGGTTATTAGCCGACACATATCTCAAATATAGATGATACCTGCATGAATTTTATGGGCTGGACGTGACACATTACGTGTCACTGTCTTCTTATGCTTATGACGCTTTTTTTAAAGTCGACAGGCGTTCAACTTGATCCACCTTACGACCCTAACATGTATCACCTGATCAAAAGAAATGTACGAGGAGGCTTTGTAACTTGTGTCAGACCACACCTGCAGTCAAACCACGAACCCGACGGCGGACCGGCACCTATGTGTTCTATCTGGACTATAATTCATTATATGCAAGCATTATGTGTTCCCGCCTGACTATGGGTGACATCAAAAAACTTTCTCAGTCAAAGATGGATGATTTTTTTGAAGTTGGCATCCAGAATCATGCGACAGATGGTGACGTCGGTTACTGGCTGTATTTGGACAGCTGTGACGTTTCCCCCGAAGTGGCTCGGATCACGGACGAGTTCTCTCTGTGCCTTGCACACAAGACTATTACAGAAGATGACATCTCGCCGTACAGTAAAAGACTGTTAGAAGCTGAGGGTCATAAGCTGGGGAGGAAAAAACATAAACATAAGGGACTGAAAGATCATCTCATCAGTCTGGAATTGCTGCAACTTTTACTCTCACTTGGACTGGAAATACGAGTACAATGTGTTCATGCTATATATAGCTTCAGACAGGCTCCATACCTGAAACCTTTCACAGAAAGGAACGTCACTCAGCGTAAAAATGAGACGTGTGCCATTAAAAATCGCATTTGCAAACTGATGTCAAACGCAGTTTATGGCAGATCCATGTTATCTGAAGTGAAGTATGGACTCCAACAGAAATTTGTGACAAAAAGAAAGTCTTTCCTGAAGTATGCAAGAAATCCATCCTTTAAAAGGGTACACCAATTAGGCGAGGACCGAGTCATATGTGTCAACAGTAAGAATACGATTAAAATCAGGCAGCCAAATTACTTGGGATACCATATTTTAGAAGTGGCAAAGAAGTACATGTACAACTTTTGGTATCGCGTCATCGAAGCTAATTATGGGGAGAGAGCTAAATTAGCTTATGAAGATACTGAGAGTTTCATATTCAGTCTACACATACCTACAAACTTAAATGATGAACTGAAACATGGACCCATGGCAAATTTTCTCGACACCAGTAACTTTGCTTCAGATCACCCGTGTTTTAATGGGGAGCGGAAGGGTCAACTAGGCTTGCTGAAATCTGAAACCGGATCCACGCTCATCAAAGAGGCGATTATATTAAAGCCAAAGATGTATTCGCTGCTGTTGGAAGATGACAAGCAAGTATCTCGAGGTAAAGGCATTCCAACTCACCTTCAGCAAAATATATTGCATCAGCAGTATAGGGAAACACTTAATAATGTCGCATGTGGGATGGTGGATTGCTGTAATATCAGGAATGTGAAAGGACAAATTTGTACCACTCGTATGTGAAAGCGTACGTTGTCACATTTTGACGACAAGCGCTTTCACGTCGATGGCTATACCTCAAGGGCGTATTATCACCCCGACAATGATCAGCGGGAAAGAGATGTGGAGAATGAGATGGATGAGGAGACGGCGGCGGATGTGGAGGAGGTGGAGGTGGATGAGGAAGAGGAGGAGGAGGAGGAGGAGGAGGAGGAGGAGGAGGAGGAGGAGGAGGAAGAGGAGGAGGAGGAGGAGGAGGAAGATGGGATAATGAGTGGTCTGTGGCGTGATCGGGAGAGACTTTCCGCGACATTATTCACATCATAATTAAGGGGTAGAGAAAGAGAGGACGCCGCTGCTAGCAGCTGCCCTTCATGTAATGTAAAAAAACATTTGCACTGACCACGTAGGCTAAGGAAGAGGAGGAGGCGGAGGATGGGTTAATGAGTGGGTTGTGACGTGATCGGGAGGGACCTTCCATGACATTATTCACGTCATAATTAAGGGGTGGAGAGAGGCCGCGGCCGCTAACAGCTGCCATTCATGTAATGTAAGAACATTTGTTTTGAGCACGTGGTTAAGGAGGGGAATGAGGGGATTGTTCATGTAATGTAAGAACATTTGTACTGTCCACGTGGGATAAGGAGGATGAGGAGGAGGAGGTGGAAGAAGAGGTAATGTAAGAACATTTGTACTTAGGTTAAGGAGAGGGAGGAGGAGGTTGAGGAAGAGGTGTGGGTCGTGGGGAGATCCACGTCATAATTAGAAGGCAGGGATGAGGATGCAGCTGGGAGGCTAGTTATGCTGTTACCTACATGGCCATGTAAATAAAGGTTAAGCAATGAATACTGTAAACATATCATAGCGTCTTTTAGTACCCCTCTGAACTTAACATGGACAAGACATTTAGCGAAGAGATGCTGAATCTCTTCAGATATCCTGCACGCATAATTATACATAATTATGCGTGCAGGATATCTATGCATAATTATACATAATCATGCGTGCAGGATATACCTTATAATTATGCACGCATAATTATAACGTTATACAAATTCCGGCAAAACATACCTCTACAATAAAATTATAGAGAAATATCAGCATGGATTTAACAGAATTATCATTTGTGGCGTCTCATCGCATTCGCTGCAGCAGAATTCTCCTTTTCAAGATAAGGTCGAAATGCATGAGAAAATTATAGATCCAGTGATGGATGATGACAGCCCATACGCCGACCTGCAAACGCACACACTCCTGATATTAGATGACAATTTCCTCACGGCTGGCAATTCTCAAACGATAGCAGAGGCCTTCACCAAAGGGAGACATAAAAATTTGTCAGTTATAATGATAGCGCAGAATGTCTTTTTCCCCGGACAGTATGCTAGAACGATAACTTTAAATTCCTCACATTACATTCTTATGAAAAACAGATATATATATATATATATATATATATATATATATATATATATATATATATATATATATATATATATATATATATATATATATATATATATATATATATATATATATATATATATATATATATATATATATATATATATATATATATATATATATATCAAATTGAGTGTCTGGGCAGGCAACTTTATGGAAAGGAGCGCGCCAAACACTTTGTGGAAATTTATAAAAATGTCGTGCTTAGACGAGATCACAGTTATTTGTTGTGTGATTTATCCCCGAACGCACCCGAAGAAATTCAACTGCGCACGAATATTGTGGATGAGCCGCCCTGTGAGAAAGTCTACCTGCTATGAACGCCGTTTTGGACGAACTTTACCGGGATATGACGAATCCTGCGGCTTTAGGAGGAGTGCAAGCACTCTACAGAGAGGGGAAGAAAAGGGATAAGAATCTAACACTCCGCGATGTGAGGGCATTTCTGCAGGGCAACCGCATTTATACGCTTCACAAGCCGACACTGAAACGTTTTCCGCGACGAAAAATTTTTGCTCCTAAACCGTCCGTCATTTTGACTTGCGATTTGGCTAATTTTACGAAGCTGCACAGACACAATGGCGGCATCCGATACCTCATGCTTTGCCTGGACGTTTTCAGCAGGTACTTGAAAGTGACAACGCTGACAAGTAAATCCGGACGCAGTAGCCTGCAAGCAATGAAAAAAGTTTTAGAGTCGGGGGGGTTTTACAGGCGTGTCGCGTCTTTTTACCGATCAGGGATCCGAATTTTATAATCAAGCAGTGAAAAAATATCAAACTTTGAAAGGTATTACCTTGTATTCCAATTACTCGCGTGAAACAAAGGCGAGTTTGGCAGAAAGGGTCATCCAAACCATAAAGGCAAAAATATATAAATATCTCACGCAGAACAATACACTGACGTATATTAACGTCTTGCCCACCCTATTAAACACGTACAATCACACCCCATAACGCGGTTTGGGTGGCAACCAAACGCCAGCCCAGGTTCACCGCTTCCGCGAGCTGTCACAAGTCAGAAGGCAATTTAAACGAATGTATTTAAATCGGCCAAGGGGAAAGAAAGTTGTCAGTCATAAATTGGACGTGGGAGACATTGTACGCTTGCAACGTGCTTCCCGAATGCAATTTAAATTCAATAAGGGTTATACCGTCAACAATACCGACGAGCTTTTTAGGATAAGTCGTGGGATAAATCCCTATTTATTACATAAGGGATTTGGCGGGGGAGGACGTGACCGGCGCTTTCTACAGGGAAGAATTAATCAAGTCCTCTCTTCCGTCACATTATCAGGTCGATATATTACGATTAAGGGTCGAGCGAGGTAAGAGAAAGTACTTCGTCCGCTGGCGTGGATATCCAGATAAATCTGACAGCTGGATAGATGCGGACGACTTAGTAAGATATGGATGAGGAAAAACCATTGATATTGAAGTACAAGGATTTGGTTTTCCTCCTCTTGCACCTCACCCCTAAATTGCGGAAGCAGGTTCTGGAGAGTTTGAATAAGCGCGAAGTCAATTGCATCTCGGAAATATCCGCCAACTTTTTGAAGAAACGCCTGACGGACGACGATACCATCATTAACCGCCTGAAAAAATTCAAGAGTGATATTCGCTCTGTAACCTTGAAGAAGACGCCCGTGTACAAGAAGAAAGCCATTCTAATCTCCAAACGAGGTGGCAGCATATTGGCCGCGTTACTCCCGATAGCCATGTCAGCAATAACAAGTTTACTACAGAGATGAAAGAATATTGTTTAGTTCCCGTCTCAGTTGCCGAGAGCGCAACTCAACACCGATTCACGTCAAAACAAGTCAAGAAAAAAAAAATTCACTTCTGCCGCCGGCCACCGCCGTCACCGACACCACCGTGATACAGCCGCCACGCGCGCCTGTCAATCCGCTCTTGGATGATTTAATTCGAGTTGCTGTTCCACCTTCCTTTAGAGAATATGGTTTATCTCTCTTGAAATTATTGGAGGGTAAACCTGGGATTTCATGGGATGATCGCGGTAACTTACTTCCGCTATTTTCGGGGTAAGCGTGTTTGATCTCATACGAGTACTCGGCCACGGAAAGGGGGACGCGAAAAGACTTTCAGCCGATAAGCGTCCATTATTATCACTGCTACTTCGCTTGGCGCAACTCCCCGCGGATGCCATCAGAAATACGACTCAACGAAGTAAACTGATAGGCGGTGGGATCGGTAACATCTGGGAAGCATATTAAATGAGAAGGCCCCCGTCTTACTCTGTAAACGAGTAAGTAAATGAATAATACATGAGACCACGTGTTAGGCGCATCAGGGGTGCAGACCCACGGATGGATAATTGATAAGGGTTATAGTTAAAAAAAAAGGTTCGCCCCCATCACCCACATCCCCTAATAAATAATACGTTCCCCGGCCTCCATCCCTTCCCACCAACAAAGGAAAAAAAAAATAACACCTGCGTCAATTTGAACGAATCAATTCTACTAGGCAAGAGGTGTAATATCGACCAATACGTGCGAATAAAGGTCCGCGATGTCACATTTCCCCCTCACTCCCCTCACAGAAGGATCAACGTGTGGATCTACCCTCCAATTACTCGTCAAGATGAAGGTGGTCGAGGGCAAGCTGACCGACGGCGCCTTCCGCGATCGTCGCTGTTATATTGCTTACTCGGTAAATGCAGTCTCCATCGAACCGTGAGGGATTGCACGGGACCTCAAAACGATTTATCCATACGAAAATACACATGCAGCTAGAAAGAGACTCTACTTGCTTCATCGGGCCACGGCGGACACGAGAGATGAACCAGGACGTATCATTATCCACGCGCCTCCCACAGGAAGCGTAAATCTCCCTCACCTGGTGGCCTGCGTGACTCAGTATGGTTGGGGCGAGGCCGTCGAGGATAACGAGAAGGCGCGACAGGCAATCGCGACGTCGAAGGATTTCCCTTACGTGGAAGGTCTCAAGATGGATACAAGCGTGAACCGACGCCAACACTTCCAGAATTGCCTGAAAAAGATTGCCCTGCTAGCCATGGCGAACGCTGAAGTAGAGCAAATTATTATCCCGGAAGGACTGGGATGTAGAGGTCGCTGCCAGGATGAGTAGAGGAATAATTACCTGCCTATGGTGCAAGGGCTGGCGCAGCAACTTCAACCTTTTGGAGTTGAAACTATTCTGGTGAGGATGTCTGAATAACTATATCATGTAAATTTTTAAAATAAAGTTGATGTGTGTTTGACGAATCGAGTATAAATGTATTCCTTAATTGGGATGGTCGTTATTATTTATTTTGATCATGGCAAGAGCGGAGCATTATCTGTATTTGACGAGTCTGGGCAACCCGAAAGACTGCATATAAATCGCTCAGTAAAACTATTATCGATTCGATTGCGATTCAACTCGCGGATCAAGTTGGCCGAGCCATTCACTTTGGGAGGGGTAAATCGATTACACTCTTACTGCATATCAGACAGAAATAAATAGCCGGTGATTATGCTCGACGTCTTATTCATGACGTGACCTCCATCATGACGAGAGCGTTCACACCTCCCACTCGAACAGAATATGACTTGCTTTTTACGCAAAGCAAAGGCGGGGGATTAGACGACATCCGGGTTTTTATTCCACCCCATTCAAGAAGAGGTGGCAGTCTATTTTCCATTTTGAGTGTGTTTGCTAAAAGAGCAATTCCCTTTCTCATGCGCACTGTGGCACCCGAAGCGCTCCAAATGGGAAAAGGTTTATTAACAGATGTTTTAGAGGTGAAGCGACTTTGCGAATCATTAAGAAATAGAGGTGTTGCAGCCGTGAAGGACGTGGGCGAAACGATAGTTCGAGGTGGACGAGTAATAAAAAAGAGGAAAGTTGGAGTCGGGAAAAAAAAAGAAGAGAGAAAACAACTAACCAGGCAACTGAAAAGAAAGACTTGCTATAAAGCATAAAGCATATATCTTCAATATTTAGCTTAGTCGCGAAGATGACTCATTACTGGCAGGATGTACAGGGTGGAGCGACCTCCACCCCCTCTGAGCAATTATCTGACGGCCGTGAATCGTCAGTCGCTGCGAGGGGGAAGTTGGACGTATTACCCGTTAATTTAGGCGCTAATGCTAATAATCATGCGGGGATTAACGATCCTTACATTGAACTTAGACTGCCTGGTATTCCAGGACAATTTTTGGATCTATCAACGCTGTCTCTAGAATTGCAAGTTAGCGTGGCGAAGGCGGACGGCGCGCCACTAGACGATAACGATCACGTCGTGGTTTGAATAATACGATGTTTAAGTCATGCGCTTGTTATTTTAACGAACAGCTTGTGGAGTCATCCTCTTTGTTCAACTATCACGCCTTCATTGAAATGATTACAATCCCTCAGGATAAAATTGACTCTATCGGTCGCGTCGCCTTCTACCACCACGATTATGATGGATCAAAAGGCATAATCAATAAATCTGATGAAGACTGTTTCACGGGGGGGAATAAAGACGAGAAACAAATGATAAAAGATTGTAAAACGCACGGCATTTCGATGATTGCGCCTTTGTTTTCGGATATATCAAGTCTGGACGCTTATCTGCTTGACTCTGTCGATGTGAGAATTCGATTAGAATTGGCTAACAAAACATAGTTCTTAATTCACACCAAGACACCAGCAGATTGAAATTTAAGCTCAAGATGGCTAAGTTATGGGTTGACCACGTCACGCCGCATCCACCCGCCTTAGAAGCGTTTAATAACTCCTTGACTCTAAATCCAATGCAATACACTTTCAATAGAACACTCAATAAGACGTATGTATGTATGATTGCCGAATCACCTTTCGCGCAAATCATACCTCAAAATTTAACCATGGCAATAGTTGATATGGACAGCTTACAAGGCATAATTGATAAGAATGGTTTATATTTTCATCACGCTGATCTGTTACATGTACATATCACCCTGAACGGGGCGACCATTTATAACGTTCGCAGCTCTTTCCTGCATCACGCGTCAAAATTGTTTTACACGACCCTTGAGTCACTAGGACTGGACACACGTAATTCCCTAATATTTGATGCGTTTAATAAAGGTCGGACAGTATGTTTCTTTAACTTTGTGACGGAGGAAGTGCACAATGCTATCCCTCTGGATAAATCAGGAAATCTAAGAATTAATCTGTCTTTTGCTAAGGGACGTAATCACAACCGCGTCATCATGTTTTTCGCCGACACTACTGGTGGCATAAAAATTTATCATTATCGTCACGTTCGCTGCATTGTCCGCGCACAAGCCGTCATGAATGCACGTGAAATACAAGCCGGTCTAGCAGGCATCTTGGGCGATCGAGTTTATTTTTTTAGGCTGTCACGACCGCCATGTGACAGAGCTGATAAATCTTGCCAGAAAACAGGCGAAGCCATGCGTTTTCATTCTAAATACATTAAGTGACTCAAAGACCATGGGCCACTGGATTACTGTTTATCTTAATTTTCAAAGTCAGACCATAGGCTATTACGATAGCTATAACTTACACCCCAAATACAATTTCGCTGTCTTACATCATTTTATGCAAACTTGTCCACATATGAAAATTAGCACATTAAATTATTGACTTCAGGGGTTGAATTCCCTCGTGTGTGGGATTTATTGCATGTTCTTTTGCCTTCTACTGAGTTGGCATTTCATCTTGAGAACCGCGGGTGAGTACACCATTGCCTTGCATGCCACATCGCATCTTCGCCATTGTAAATTACATTAACGTTCTTTGCCAATGAATAAGAAGAGGGGGAGGGGGAGGGGAAAATAAAAACTTTTCCATTGTTCTCATCGTTTTTTTTTTTTTTTTGTCTGTACAGAACGTATCTCTTTCCGCTTTGATATCTATCTGGGCGATGTTGGGGGTAAGTGAAGCCGCGCCGACCATGAGGATGTCAATGTGGAGAGAATGTCAAAACCTGCAAAAAAGAAATTGGTCCTTAGCGATGGTGACATGTCGCCACTGCCGGTCAGTCCACCTCCTGATGCTCCATCAGGACAGGAGTCGCAACAGCAGCAACCACCACAGCAGTTGATGCCGCCACCTCAGGAGTCGCTGATGCCGCCCCCCACCGTAACACAGCCGCAGATGAGATGAGTCGGCAGTAGGCGGCAATGAGGGTCAGGAGGTGAAGAAGGAAAAAATATTCCCCCCTAACACGCCAGAGGATGTCAGCACACCAAAACTCCCCATTGCTCCACCCGCCCCTTGTAAGAAGCTGATTCCTAGAGTTATTAAAACTACGCCCGTCATTGACAGCGATGACAATGATCTCTTCGCCTTTAATTCGCAAATATTTTGAATGAATGAGATGTATTTGCCCTAATAAATTAATGAGCTGTATTTGCCCTAATAAAAATAAAATGCCCCATTGACTCTGCATAACCTTTCTAATAATAATAATAATAATAATAAGAAGAAGAAGAAGAAGAAGAAGAAGAAGAAGGTGACCATCCGTCATAAGTATTACGTCAGTGAAATCACCACACCGCTGGCGGTCGGTGAAAGTGAAGGTGACAGCCACCCACTCCAGCCATCACAGACGCTTCCTCCATGTAAAAGGATGGCAGGTAATGGGACCACATGGGGTAGTCGCGACGACCTTGACCATAGGGAATGTACTGAGATGTCGGAGGGAACACGTGATGGCAAGATTCACAATCCAAGGCCGTCCAGGATCCGCGCGAGCAACTAGCGCGTGGCGTCCACGCGGCGGTCCATTCTATAGCCCTCAACTTCCCGTTCCCGCCCAAAAAAAAAAAAAAGAAAGAAAAGCCTGCATGGTTCCTGGCGGCGTAAGGCCGCATGGGTCCTGGCGGCTTCGCCTGCCACTTTCCTGATGCATGCAGGCCTCTCCCACCCATTCCCCTTCCGCCCGACGTTGACCATCCAGTGGCGACGACCTTGGAATGTACTGAGGTGTCGGAGGGAACACACGATGGCAACACTCAAGCCATCCCACCCTCCAGGATTCACGTGAGTGAAAAGGCAACCTCCATGGCATGCCGAGAGGGTCCCCTAAACCATGCGTATGTGATGGGCGACTTCCACGTCTAGCCGTCAGCCCCACCCCCTTTCCATTCAATTATTTTCCACCCACCATAATTGATTCATTTAGTCATTCCATCGCCGCCGAAGGATAAGGACACACACTCCCACCTCTCCATCAGTGTCGCCGTCACCGTCCCCCTCCCCCTGGTGACACCGTCGTGAATCCCCTCCTCCTCTTCCTCCCAACCCCCTAATTTACAGCCAGGGTCTCCATCCTGAAATGGACTGCCACTGAGGTCTCCGGAAATTGCCCGCCAGAGTCCACATTCACAATTTTGCCTGCCGTCAGGGTCGCCTAAGGGACCTGGCCTGCAGTCAGGATCCCCTAGGGGTACCCCCTCCTCCCCCCCATCCCCCCAAGCCCCTAATTTACAGCCAGGGTCTCCATCCTGAAATGGATCGCCACTCCAGGAAATTGCCATGGGGGTCGTCTATCCTAAAATGGCTTTGCCATGGGAGTGACCATGAAATGGTCACTCCCATGGCAAGCCATTTTAGGAAAGGCGACCCCCATGGCAATTTCCCAACTACTGACAGGGCCCATTGAGCTTCACTGAAGAAGAGGGCATGGTTATCTGGAAGGTTGTGTCGAGTTGATAGATGAAGAAATTGAGTTTTTAGGCATTGAACAATGGTAAGTTTGTCCTCCCCCAATTAGAAATTTTAGAAAAAAAAAAATCAGGCATTCTTTGGCTTTCCTGCGTGAACTGCTGTTGTCTTGTACGTTGAGTTCACGACTGAATTCTTTGATGTACAAGGGTTCTAGTATTGCAAGGCTCCTTGCATCAGTACACATGTCCATAATTTCGGAATTCTTTTCTGTGCATCGTCTTGTTATATTGATGCCATGTTGCTACTGTGTTTCTTTGGGGCCTCGGATTTTAGGTGGCAAGTGAGGCGCCGAAACAGCTTCGTTGTCGTCATGCAAGTCAATCTGTGTATGACATGGGACTTCTGGGTTGTCTCTCTTTCCATGTGGGGACTGTTTCTGAGTAGGAGGTGGCTGGTCTTATTCTTGTAGTATATTTAGAAATTTTTTTTTTCTTTCCAGGTCAGTGGACTTTTCCAGGCCAGTGGATCACTGGTCAATGATCCTGTCTTATTCTTTGTATGCAGTAGAGAAGAAGGTCCGGTAAAATATGTTGATGTCTGGTTTTCTCATATCTTCAGAGTTGCTGGAGCTATGTACTTAACAGTGCTCTTCCTAGTGAGGCGGACAATATTCTTTTCCCTGAAGCCGTCAATATTTGTGATGCCTTTTATATTTCTTTATGTACTTGCTGCCAAGTACTGCAGTATGTGAATGCCCTAAGAATGTACACACCGATGTTGGAGTCCTTGTATTCGTCAGGACATTCGCTCCTTCCGTTAAAACAGTGTCTAGGATTAGTGAGCTTGGTATATATATACTTCTGTATTAAGGGCCTCTTGCTGCTGTTTCACGAGGACGTTGAAGAAGGGCATGAAACCATTTACATTGTGCTCTTCGTTCTTTGTCCTGATAAATATATCATCGATATATCGTCAGTATATATCAGGTTTCTCGGTTTCCTTGAAGACTTCTTCCTCCACGCAGCCCATAAAGAAGTTGGCCATGAGCATCACCCAAAGGAGAACCCATGGTTACAGTATCAATCTGGCGATACTTATTGCCTTAAGGGCAGGTGAACGTGACTTCCATGGTGCAGCATTCAAGGAGTACATGAACTGCAGTTTTAGGGATGTCAACCGGGCAGAGTAGCTGTGGTAAAATCGGTCAATGATATAGTCGTTATTACGTTTGACTGGATCATTGGTGAAAAGTGATTTCACGTCCAGTGAGGAGATGTTACCACTTCCATTATTGTTCTTGAGGATATGGAGGAAAACGGCTGTACACTGCAGACTGTAGGTATTGGGAACATAAGGTGTTACTAATGGACAGTTTATACGAGATCTGCTACATGGGTGTACTGATCTGGGAGATAACTGGGCTTGTGTGTTTTAACATTACCATAAAAATAACCCATACTGTACTCGCCAGACAGTTTGTTAAACTTGCATTTGGTAATTATCTTGAGTGCTTCTTTGGGGTCCTTGCTGATCTTGGTAAATTTCCTTGTGTCGGTCAGAAAGTCATCTATCTTCTTAAAGTACTTGGAAGTGCCCATGAGGACATAAGCTGCCGCATTGTCTGCTCTTTTGTCTACGACTACAGTCACTCTCAAACTAAATTTATGTGTGCTGTATATCTCTCACCTAACTTCTCTAACAATAAGAATATTATTTGGCTATTTAATTTTCAAAGTGGAGCACATTATGACATTTTCCTTTTGCTGAGATTTCCATTTTTGGAGACTTTAATGTTTACTAATTGCTTTGGTTTTCCTTTTCCTTCACTGACAGTCTTGGTGAGCTAGCCTTTAACTTTGCAATCCTCCATGACCCAGAACAACTGGTGCAACACCCTACTCGCATCTCTGACTGTTATGGAGATACGTCCAACATTCTTGATTTTTTTTTTAACCTTTAATCTTTCATTTTATGCAGTCACCCTATCTTTTCTGTTGGGCTCCTCCTATCACAACCTCATATTTGAATCTTGTCCTACCATTCTAATCCCTCCTCAAGATTCCCCAAAGCGGTGGTGACTCTGGCTAAATGGTGGGACCTGAGGAGGTAATATTCTCATTTTCATTGGATTTAGTACTGATTCCGTATCAGAGACCTATGTCTGTGTGTTGAGCGCAAAAGAGAGGTGATAGTGTCTGGCATGAAAGGGTACATTCCTCACTCTTTCTCTCGACCTAAACCCACCAAGACTTCGGTTTAACATAGCCCGTTCTGGTGTTATACATGACAGAGAGGTGGCACACAGAAAATACTTGAGCCTTCCATCACCTGAATCTCATGCACTTTATATTTCTGCCAGGAACCATGCCAAGTCTGTTCTCCAAATAGCCAAAACTTCTTAATTAATAGAAATTGTCAAAATCTTTTAAGATCTGACTCTTCTGGTGACTTTTCTAGCCAAAAACTTTTCCAATAAATTTACTTTTCATCTCTCCCTCCTTTATTTCAATATGATGCCATTTCATCTATTTATAAAGGTGAACTCTTAGCTCAAACATTTGGTAGAAACTTCACCTTCGATGATTCAGGGCTTGTTCCTCCCTGTCCTCAACCCTTCTACTACTTAATGCTATATATATATATATATATATATATATATATATATATATATATATATATATATATATATATATATATATATATATATATATATATATATATATATATATATATATATATATATATATATATATATATATATATATATATATATATATATATATATATATATATATATATATATATATATATATATATATATATATATATATATATATATATATATATATATATATATATATATATATATATATATATAGATAGATAGATAGATAGATAGATAGATAGATAGATATAAAGTTTCATCCTATGTAAAACACTGTCATCAGTGTCTTCCACGCGTCCCTACAACATTGTTTCTTGTGAGTTACTGTAGTTTCAGAGTTAACCCAGCAAGCTGCGCAAGCGAGTTTCTTAGACGAACATTGTTTGGTTACTGCTTTATATTCACAACTCAGTGACATCTATTATTTTCACATTCACATTAATTTTGCCATTAGAACTTTTGTCATATTTTGTTAAATCTGAAATGCAATAATTATAATAACGTCAAAATTTTTCATGAGAAAGTTTAAAGAAAATATATCACTGGATGCAAATTAGACGCACCTTGTAGGACTGAACATCTAGAGACTTATGCTACCCAGCATGAGTTAATAGAAAAAAAAAATAAATAAATAATCTTCCTTGTCCTGGATGTTCATTAAACTTATCTGATTAATTTGTGCTTACTTATTAATAATCCATGAAATTGTTTTAATTTAACAAATGTTAAAACATGTAACCACGTAAGTTATACAACTTCCTGCGGCTAACATGTGAAAAAAAAAAAAGTGCACGTGGTTATAGGGTTATGTATACTGACTTGCCTTTTTCTGTTGGATGGCCGGCTCCCTGCCTTTTCACCTTCAACACGGATATCACTAGAGGGTCAGTCAGGCTGTTTTGTACGACTATCTGTGGCTGCCACACCTATAATTACATGCAAAGAAAGAAAATTAAGCTCATGAAATGTAACACTGAAATGAGTAGTGGACAGTGACTATCAGTGAAAGGTAAATGTAATTGTGACTTGATGCCAACTTTGAACCTTTAAGCAATTCAGAACATTTTGCTGATCGGGTATAAGCTGGAAATATACGAGAAGGAATTGGCTAAATATGCACGGGTAAAAAAACACGCCCATATCACTATTATCGAAGCTAGTGAGAACCGGATGGAGGTCTGATTAACTATATATCTCCTGCTAAATACACGTACGTAAATGTGTGACTTGAGAAGTGCTGTGCTCCCTGAATTATTCTTGAGGTAATGGCGCACCGTTCAATTCTAGATACCATTAAAAAAAACACAAAAAAAAATCATAAAGGAGCAGCTTGCCACCGAAAAATTTCGCCAAGAGTGATTTCAATACAAAGTGAAAATTTAAAAGTATCAGTGTCGTCATTAGTTAAAACGAAGAAAACATAGATGGAATAAAGGATAATTATTAGTAGATAGCATATAATTCCATTAGTAAATGGAAATGCCATATTTATACATTAAAGCAATACAACTAGGCAACATATGAAAAATAAGAATAATATTTTGTCTGAGAATTACAACAATGCAAATAAAAACAGTCAATGTAAACAATAAAAATAATAGCGACATAAAAATAGATAACTAATAAGTAAATAAAGTAAATCGATACATATATATATATATATATATATATATATATATATATATATATATATATATATATATATATATATATATATATATATATATATATATATATATATATATATTGTTTTGCGCAGCTAATTAGGGAACAAATAAGTAAGAAGAACATAGAAGTGGGTTGAAGAGACACGTCTAGATGCGCCGGGAGTTTGCCGTAAAACTCTATATAAATGAGAAGCTGATCTCCCACTTCATTTCTCCCACATCCTTCTTTCCTTAAAGTTGAAACCACTATACCATATAGGTGAAGAGTTTCTCTCTCTCTCTCTCTCTCTCTCTCTCTCTCTCTCTCTCTCTCTCTCTCTCTCTCTCTCTCTCTCTCTCTCTCTCTCTCTTTCTCTCTCTCTCTCTCTCTCATATGAACTGATTAGTTTTCACACAGCACTTCTAATGACCCCACAATAGTTTTCAGAACAAAAGTGTTTAATTTGAGAGAGAGAGAGAGAGAGAGAGAGAGAGAGAGAGAGAGAGAGAGCGAACCTAGTGAGTGTGAAAGTGCGGCGTATGGGACAAACCCCAGCTCTCCACTTCCCTTTTCCTTCTTCCCTCCCAGTCCTTGCCTTGCATGTGTCTGCATCTGTGAGGTGGGTTAACCGCCCTTCCCACGGTAGCTAGCTTAAATAGCAGACCGGATATCATAGAGAGTAGACGTTGTGCTTAGAGAGGCGTTTCAAGGCGTGGATAGGGCTTATTATTTTACACCTAAGGGTGGATTACAGAGTGACGCCTTATCATTATTGTGTAATATCTAACCACTATGGGAGGTCAGGGTATGGGCAGATCCAGATATTGTTTAAAGGATGCTGATTTCCGGATTCTACTAATCTTATAAGTGTTGATCTGGGATCTAAAAAATAGTTTCTTATGTGGCTTGATGTTCATGGTTTCTTTGTACTAGTGAGAGTAGGCTCCTATCTTCTACCCCCCCCTTTCTGCATATGTGCAGTGCATTATTGTGTGTCTTGTGTGTGTCTTTTTTTTTTTATGTTGGAAGGACACTGGCCAAGGGCAACAAAAATCTAATAAAAAAAAATGCCCACTGAAATGCCAGTCCCATAATAGGGTCAAAGCAGTGGTCAAAAATTGATGAATAAGCAGTTTACCAGTTAGCATGAAAATAGCGGTAGAAGACAGCTAGATATGCAACATTGCAGCGGTGAGAGAGAGGATAAAAACAGTCAGTTAGAGGATAGGAGTTGATGAGACGAAAAACTTTTGATTCCACGCTGTCTATAAGAGCAGTATGAGTGGAACCCCCCCAGACATGTGAAGCATACTCCATACATGAACGGATAAGGCCTTTGTACAGAGTTAGCAGCTAGAGGGGTGGGGGTGAGAAAAACTGGCGGAGACGTCTCAGAACACCTAACTTCATAGAAGCTCTTTTAGCTAGAGATGAGATGTGAAGTTTCCAGTTCAGATTACAAGTAAAGGACAAACCGAGGATGTTCAGTGTAAAAGAGGGGGACAGTTGAGTGTCATTGAAGAAGAGGGGATAGTTGTCTGGAAGGTTGTGTCGAGTTGATAGATGGAGGAATTGAATTTTTGAGGCATTGAACAATACCAAGTTTGCTCTGCCCCAATCAGAAATTTTAGAAAGATTAGAAGTCAAGCGTTCTGTGGCTTCCCTGCGTGATATGTTTACCTCCTGAAGGGTTGGACGTCTATGAAAAGACGTGGAAAAGTGCAGGGTGGTATCATCAGCGTAGGAGTGAATAGGACAAGAAGTTTGGTTTAGAAGATCATTAATAAATAATAAGAAGAGAGTGGGTGAGAGGACAGAACCCTGAGGAACACCACTGTTAATAGATTTAGGAGAAGAACAGTGACCGTCTACCACAGCAGCAATAGAACGGTCAGAAAGAGAAACTTGAGATGAAGTTACAGAGAGAAGGATAGAAACCGTAGGAGGGTAGTTTGGAAATCAAAGCTTTGTGCCAGACTCTATCAAAAGCTTTTGATATGTCCAAGGCAACAGCAAAAGTTTCACCAAAATCTCTAAAAGAGGATGACCAAGACTCAGTAAGGAAAGCCAGAAGATCACCAGTAGAGCAGCCTTGACGGAACCCATAATGGCGATCAGATAGAAAGTTGTGAAGTGATAAATATTTAAGAATCTTCCTGTTGAGGATAGATTCAAAAACTTTAGATAGGCAGGAAATTAAAGCAATAGGACGGTAGTTTGAAGGATTAGAACGGTCACCCTTTTTAGGAACAGGTTGAATGTAGGCAAACTTCCAGCAAGAAGGAAAGGTAGATGTTGACAGACAGAGCTGAAAGAGTTTGACTAGGCAAGGTGCAAGCACGGAGGCACAGTTTCGGAGAACAATGGGAGGGACCCCATCAGGTCCATAAGCCTTCCGAGAGTTTAGGCCAGCGAGGGCATAGAAAACATCATTGCGAAGAATTTTAATACATGGCATGAAGTAGTCAGAGGGTGGAGGAGAGGGAGGAACAAGCCCAGAATCATCCAAGATAGCGTTTTTAACAAAGGTTTGAGCGAAGAGTTCAGCTTTAGAAATAGATGTGATAGCAGTGGTGCTATCTGGTTGAAATAGAGGACGGAAAGAAGAATAAAGTTATTGGAGATATTTTTGGCTAGATACCAGAAATCACGAGGGGAGTTAGATCTTGAAAGGTTTTGACATTTTCTGTTAATGAAGGAGTTTTTGGCTAGTTGGAGAACAGACTTGGCATGGTTCCAGGCAGAAATATAAAGTGCATGAGATTCTGGTGATGGAAGGCTTAAGTACCTTTTTATGGGCCACCTCCCACCATTTGTCTGGGCTTCGTGAGCGTTGGGTCCTTGTTAAATGTTTTGACATTTAACTGGTCTGGGGGGTCACAACCATGAATATTATAGAATCCAAAGGATTGTATAATATTCGGTTAGATTACAGCTATCTGCCCTCTCCCCAGTCTCCACCAGCTGTTTTGGAGGTGTGGGCATGTCTTTTGTGAAACTGTAAATGGGTTGTTCTCTGGCCAGAGTAATAATATCTTTTTTTTAGATGTGGGTAGTTTTTTGCTATCACTGGAGTTTGTCCAATGGTGATATTATCCTCACCCAGCGGGTGTCTTGTCTATACTGTCAAGCTCATTAGTTCTTCCACGGCTTCGGGGATTAAGTTGGCATTTGTTATACTATCTTTTATGTGGGTGGGTTAAACAGGGTGACAACATGAGAGGTTTGATACTTGTTCGTAATCCGCAGGTACCTGGATATGTGGTACTGGTTGCTCTGCACTAAGCTACATAAGAGATAGCCAAAAACTCCTTCAAGATCTAACTCCCCTCGTGAATTCTGGTATCTAGCCAAAAATATCTCCAATAACATTGCTTCTTCTTCTTTTCCTCCTTTTATTTCAACCAGATGGCACCACTGCTATCACATCTATTTCTAAAGCTGAACTCTTCGCTCTCCTTCACCCTCTGACTACATCATGCTACCTATTAAAGTTCTTTGCAATGATGTTTTCTATGCCCTCGCTGGCCCAAACGGCCGGAAGGCTTATGGACCTGATGGGGTCCCTCCTATTGTTATCCAAAACTATGCCTCCGTGCTTGCACCTTGCTAGTCAAACTTTTTCAGCTCTGTCTGTCAACATCTACCTTTCCTTCTTGCTAGAAGTTTGCCTACATTCAGCCTGTTCCTAAAAAGGGTGACCGTTCTAATCCCTAAAACTACCGTCTATTGCTTTAATTTCCTGCCTATCTAAAGTTTTTGAATCCATCCTCAACAGGAAGATTCTTAAACATCTATCAACCTTATATCTGATTGCCAGTATGGGTTCTGTTAAGGCCGCTCTACTGGTGATCTTCTGGCTTTCCTTGCTGAATTTTGGTCATCCTGTTTTAGAGATTTTGGTGAAACCTTTGCTGTTGCCTTGGATTTATCAAAAGCTTTTGATAGAGTCTGGCACAAGGGTTTGATTTTCAAACTACCCTCCTACGGCTTCTATCCTTCTCTCTGTAACTTCATTTCAAGTTTCCTTTCTGACCGTTTTATTGCTGCTGTGGTAGAGAATGTTACTGCTCTTCTAAATCTATTAACAGTGGTGTTCCTCAAGGTTCTGTCCTGTCATCTACTCTCTTCTTAGTTTTTCATTCCACCCTGTCTAGAAGAGCGGTATGAGTAAAACTCCCCATACATGTGAAGCATACTCCATACATGGACGGATAAGGCCCTTGTACAGAATTAGCAGCTAGGGGGGTGGGGGTGAGAAAAACTGGCGGAGACTTCCCAGAATGAATAACTTCATAGAAGCTGTTTTAGCTAGAGATGAGATGTGAAGTTTCCAGTTCAGATTATAAGTAAAGGACAGACTGAGGATGTTCAGTGTAGAAGAGGGAGACAGTTGAGTGTCATTGAAGAAGAGGGGATAGTTGTCTGGAAGATTGTGTCGAGTTGAAAGATGGAGGAATTGAGTTTTTGAGGCATTGAACAATACCAAGTTTGCTCTGCCCCAATCAGAAATTTTAGAAAGATCAGAAGTCAGGCGTTCTGTGGCTTCCCTGCGTGATATGTTTACCTCCTGAAGGGTTGGACGTCTATGAAAAGACGTGTAAAAGTGCAGGGTGGTATCATCAGCATAGGAGTGGATAGGACAAGAAGTTTGGTTTAGAAGATCATTAATGAATAATAAGAAGAGAGTGGGTGACAGGACAGAACCCTGAGGAACACCACTGTTAATAGATTTAGGAGAAGAACAGTGACCGTCTACCACAGCAGCAATAGAACGGTCAGAAAGGAAACTTGAGATGAAGTTACAGAGAGAAGGATAGAAACCGTAGGAGGGTAGTTTGGAAATCAAAGCTTTGTGCCAGAATCTATCAAAGGCTTTTCATATGTCCAAGGCAACAGCAAAAGTTTCACCAAAGTCTCTAAAAGAGGATGACCAAGACTCAGTAAGGAAAGCCAGAAGATCACCAGTAGAGCGGCCTTGACGGAACCCATACTGGCGATCAGATAGAAGGTTGTGAAGTGATAGATGTTTAAGAATCTTCCTGTTGAGGATAGATTCAAAAACTTTAGATAAGCAAGAAATTAAAGCAATAGGACGGTAGTTTGAGGGATTAGAGTGGTCACCCTTTTTAGGAACAGGTTGAATGTAGGCAAACTTCCAGCAAGAAGGAAAGGTAGATGTTGACAGACAGAGCTGAAAGAGTTTGACTAGGCAAGGTGCAAGCACGGAGGCACAGTTTCGGAGAACAATAGGAGGGACCCCATCAGGTCCATAAGCCTTCCGAGGGTTTAGGCCAGCGAGGGCATGGAAAACATCATTACGAAGAATTTTAATACGTGCCATGAAGTAGTCAGAGGGTGGAGGAGAGGGAGGAACAAGCCCAGAATCGTCCAAGGTAGAGTTTTTAGCAAAGGTTTGAGCAAAGAGTTCAGCTTTAGAAATAGATGTGATAGCAGTGGTGCCATCTGGTTGAAGTAGAGGAGGGAAAGAAGAAGAAGCAAAGTTATTGGAGATATTTTTGGCTAGATGCCAGAAATCACGAGGGGAGTTAGATCTTGAAAGGTTTTGACATTTTCTGTTAATGAAGGAGTTTTTGGCTAGTTGGAGAACAGACTTGGCATGGTTCCGGGCAGAAATATAAAGTGCATGAGATTCTGGTGAAGGAAGGCTTAAGTACCTTTTGTGGGCCACCTCTCTATCATTTATAGCACGAGAACAAGCTGTGTTAAACCAAGGTTTAGAAGGTTTAGGACGAGAAAAAGAGTGAGGAATGTACGCCTCCATGCCAGACACTATCACCTCTGTTATGCAATTATAGAAACTATATAGAAACTAGGGTTATAGAAACTAGGTTGCTATAAAAATTATTGTCTTAGTCCTCTTGAGAGTCTAATTTGATTAGAGAGGCAAGACTGTATTGGTTAAGTTGATAGAAAAAATAAAATGAAATAAATGTTTACAAAAAGAATTATATAATAAAAATATGTAACATTTCTACAGAAAAAGCAAAGGTGTCTAATTAAGGAATGAGATAGTTAATTACTGAATATGAAATGATTTTTGGAGCGATGTTGTGTCCACACATGGTGACCCTAATTATAATTTTGGATATTCCTTAGGCAATCCTGTCAACAGTCCTTAGTCCCTAAAGATGTATTAGTTTATTTTATCTTATGCATTTTATTCATATTAACGCTTTTTATGTTATGCCTATAAATTAATTTGAATTTTTTCCACAGAACTATGGGTTCTAAATGTGCTACCTCCGAGAGAACCGAATGGTCTACACCGAAGCGCCAGAGGATAATTCTGACCTTACAAGAGGTTAACATGCTGGACTGTCTTTGAAAGGGCATGAACTTCGCCGCAGTTGGGAAAAAAAGTACGGATTAAATGAGAGCACGGTGCGGTGCATTAAGAAAAGAGAAGAAGCAATTAGGGAGTCGTTCGTAGTATCCGTACATCTCTTGGGCAAGAATGTGTCGCGGACAATAGATAAGGCAAGACAAGTGAAGATGGAGAAAGCTTTTTCGTTGTGGATCCAGGATAACCATCGAAAGGGGAACCCTATAGACAACATTCCCATCAGAGCCAAAGCCAAGTCTCTCTATGAGCGGCTGTCCGTCAATCCTGATGTCTTTGCCCCCCGTATCAGCTCTACCCCTAGTCCAGAGTTTACCACCTACAAAAGATGTGCCCTACACAACATCAGAATGACGGGGAAATCTCGGTCAGCTGACCATGTTGCTGCTGAATCCTTCCCTGATATCTTTAAGATCATCATGGAGAAGGGGTGCAAGCCAGGACAGGTGTTCATCCCTGATGAGACCGACTTGTACTGGAAAAAGATGACAGACCGCACCCATGTGTCCAAGCTGCAGAGGACGGCAACGAAGTTTAATTCAGGAAAGGGCCGCTGCACCCGTTGCAGTATTTTTCCATCCACCCTAAAGAGACCCAGAAAGTACGTTTCAACACCTTACAGCCTTTTAAAAAAAGTAACATTAATGTACTGTTATACTGTACAACTGTACAACTGAACCCTTGGGACCCTACTAACTGCTGTCCTCACTCAAATCTGGAAGCATGAACTGTAATTCTCTGTTGTATCCTTATCCCCAAGACCTGTGTTCGATACAAAATGAAGTGAATAAATTGACCCTGCCCATAAAAAAAAAAAAAAAAAAAAAAAAACTGTTGAATTCCACGTAGCCCTTCTGATAAGCCCAAACCAATTTTAACAAAGTATTTACAGAGAGAGTTTAAGTTAAATGTATGTGGATGTGAGAAGAGCGCGGCACGGCTACCACCCCACTCATCACCATGAGCAATCGTCGACGGTCACGAAGTGCGGAGCTGAGCCGCATCTCTTTCAGCTGGATCCCAGACACTATAGAGGAAGGATGTACGAGAGAGAGAGAGAGAGAGAGAGAGAGAGAGAGAGAGAGAGAGAGAGAGAGAGAGAGAGAGAGAGAGAGAGAGAGAGAGAGAGAGCAAGTTAGCAAGGAGTTTTGTGGGGGATATTTTAGAGGGCTGTTCTTAGTATTTATTGCTGGAGGGTTAGTAGCTGTAAGCCCTGCCATACAAGTTAGGAATAGCTCCTATGGGAGCCTGCCTATGTTTGCCACGCTCGATAATTTTGGCGAATGCGTTGTCTGACTAACTCCGCCTCTAAGGTGTCCTGAGTGTCTCGCGTCTTAGTGACATTCTGAGAGAGCTGTCTCTTGACCGTCCCAAGTCTGTCAGCGAGTGTGCACTTGTGTCCTGCGTGTCGTGTTTTGTCAAATGTTACTAGTATTCAGAGCTCACAATTATGAAAGTTTAGAACTAGGGTTTCTTGTAATATTTTGCTAGATTGTGGCTCTCTGGGGTGGTTGCCTGTCTTTTAGGAGACTGTAGATTTTAGACAGTAGTCTTTTAGGAGACTGTAGGTTGTTCTTTAGCAAGAGGGTACATATCGTGTTTGTGCGTGAGTGAACAACTCGTGGGCGATAGCCCCAAGATATTATACCCCTTTTTCTATAAGCGCTTGATACTGTTTGTGCTGCTTAGCCCGAGATCTTTATCAGCTTGTGTGCTAAATCGGTGTTCGTTATACTACCTTTCCTGTTGGTAGATAAAATAGGGTGGCAAACTATAAAGGCTTGATAGCTGTTGTACCGGCTTGGTCGTTCTTCGCGCTGCATTTCACACCATGCGCCGGTCTGTGTGTGACCTTACGCAACGACCTGATGTTGCCCGGACCTGACCCGGCCACGCTTTGCCACGCTTTGCCACGCTTTGTGGTTGGACGTGCGGCTGGCGGCTTTGCTTATTTATATTCATATTTTTATATTAATATACCAGAGTGTTATATATCGCGTTTTTCTTCATTCTTGGGAAGACTTGGACTACCACTACCACTACATGCTGCAATCAATTAGTACATAACAGTGTACATAACTAGTACACTGCTCTCCAGTGAGGCAGCGTTTTTCCAGGCGTGTAACTCGCTGTTCTAACTTAGCTAGTCTGAGTCTTGTGATTGACCTGATTGTGGTCGCTGTCAGATGTCACTGTTGTGTGAGCCTTGTGAGTGGTCAGTCTGTACCCGCTGCTCTGACATCACTGCTGTTTGAGTCTTGCGATTGGCTAGTGTATACATCACGTGCTTTTTCTGCCTCAATGATCGGTTTACATACAATATTTCGCGTCAAATGCGGGCTGGGTGTTCTGCTGTGATGTCACTTCTGTGTTCCAGCCTTGTGTCTAAAGGAGATAAGCATGACTTAAACATTTAAACAATTTTTTTTTCTCACGTTATTTTTTATTATTAATTTGTCTTTTGTTCAGCCATCATACACACACACACACACACACACACACACACACACACACACACACACACACACACACACACACACACACACACACACAC
>NC_087169.1:8357144-8434644 GCF_035594125.1 Scylla paramamosain
TGATTTAGCTAGTCCGGTGTCTTCTGACTCTGCGGTGCCCCTGATAAATTCATAGATTCATATTCAGCGCAGATTCCGGAATCTTGCTGTAATTTTCGAAACCCTAAGGAATGGCAAAATGTATGCCATTCCAGAGACGCCTGCACGCACAATGTCGACTATTAATGCAAATTCACAATCATTAGCCAAAACATTGAAACTCCTTCCAACTGAGACTAACGCTAGGCCTTTCACGGGGCAGTATGAGGATTACTCTGTTCATACATTCCTTGACATGTGTGAGGATGTCATGTGGCAGTCGGGAACGAATGACAATGTCGATAAAGTTGCTTTCGTGAGGTCTAAATTAGCTCCAGGATCTAGGAATTTGTAAATGATGCAGACCGTTCCTTTTCTCGCCCGGAATCTTGGGGAGGACTACGAACTCTTCAAAGAAAAAAATGTTGCGAATCTTTAGGGGTGGAGCAAAAACCACTTTCATGAAAGAAATCAGTGCAGTTGTCGAAAGTATAGAAAGTGGAACAAGAACGGAGGAACGCTGGGACGTTCACATTCACAGATAGAAAATTGCATTCACATTCCCAAGGAGAAAGGTGGGGCGAGGCAACCGACAATGCAGTGATTACCTCTGATCATCTCTCCAAATTATTTGGGATATTCTTCTTACTATTTCATGTCAAAGGAAGGGTCAGACATGCCTTCCAGTCGCTACAGTATAACCCTGACGATTCATATGATGCTTTCACCATAGCAGCACAAAAATAAAATGATGGAAGGAAAGGGGAGTGCATCAGTCGTTGTGCCGAATACCGGTGACGTGCCCGTGGAGTCCTACGCTGCAATAATGGGAGGACGGCCCTAAGATCTGTTCATATTGTAAGAAAACAGGCATAAGAAAAAAAGGTACTTAAAGTGTAAGCACGATCAAAAGAAAGCAGTGGCAGGAACACGCGATGGCCCGCCACCAGCACAGCCACCTCCCGCAAATCAAGAGGGAACACATGAAGGAAAATCTAAAAGTTTCAGTCCCACTCAAAGCCCACAACTTTTCTTCTCCATCCACACACACACATCCTTCCTTCAAGCCTTATACTCTTTCTCCTTACTCTGCTGGTATTCCAATCAGACCTTACATTCCTCCTCCTCCTCCTCCTCCTGTTACTGCTGTTTACACTATTTTGTATAGTATTGTTATATCAATCGTCAATCTTCTGCAAGTTTTGGTGTTTCCGTGTGGTCTTTCCTGCTAGTAGCTTTCCTGTGCATAATCTGCCATAATCCACCACACTTTAAGATTTTATCGTTGTTTGTGTAGTGATATGATTTTTTAGTGAATGGACAAACTTTCGAATCACGAAAAGCTTTTTTTTTTTTTTTTTTTTTTTAACAAGTGGCCATCATGGGGAAGAGGTACCCTGTTCGCTCGGTTCCCTCATAGTCCGGCTAGGCGATTACCCTTGGCCCTTGGAGCCATCTATTTATCAGATGTAGTAAAGATAAACAAAATTCCTCTGGTGCTCGGGAGGCAGTCGACCAGACCATCGAGACGTCACCCATTTTGTCGTAATGTCGACTAAGCCAGCTCATAATTGTTGAGCCTGTTTCAAATCTGCTCCATTTAAACGTGCTCTGATCTTCGTGTTATTATTAAGCCTTTCATCCATCTGATGAAGCTGGAGACTTTTCCAATTTATTTTCCAGCAAGCAAAATGATGAAAAGGTTATTTTATTTATTTATGTATTTCACTTATGTCTACATCTTTTGCATTCAAATCTTATAAAATTTACAGATTGTTACTTGAATTTTTATGGTAAAATGGATCAGCGTAACGTCTATTTCCCTCTTATTTTTTTCTTAAAGATGGTGACAAATCACTGTCACCTACGTTAGCTGTTTTTGTATCTTAATTAGGAGAGGTTCTAATTCTGCTTGATTGCTGATGTTACGCCAGTCCCGAAAGGATTCTCATTTACTGCTTCTCCCAATGATTACAGGCCAATTTCCATCACTTCTATTCTTTGGAAAGTGTTTGAGTGATTAATCAGGAAACGTGAAATCATTATTTGCTGCCATCTACCTAGTTTGGTTTAAGCAAAACTCTTGGCACATGTGGTGCACTTATGACCTTGGTGCATTGCGTTCAAGCCTCTCTGGATATCGGGTCGGAGATTAAAATTATTTCCCTGGATTTCTCTTCTACATTTAGGGTTAATCATAAAACATTAATTTTTAAACTTGTCTGTAGATATTAATGGTTAATTTCTTAGTACGAGTATCTTTTCTGAGTTTTTATCTGACAGGCACCAGGGCGTAAGTATTGATTGTTATTTCAGTAATTCCTCTTGTGTCACGTCTGGCATTCTGATGTTCATGAGTCTCTCCTTTTTATTTTTATAAAAGTGATATGTGGCATGGGATTTTTTCCCCATTTGATGGTTTACGCTGATGACACCGCTTTAATTATTTTATTTATTTATTTATTTATTTATTTATTTAATTCATTATTTTTATGTAGGAGGAAAACCGGCCAAGGGCAATAAAAATATAATGAAAATAAAGCCAACCTGAAGTATAAGTGTCTTGAAACCTCCCTCTTGAATGAGTTCAAGTCATAGGAACGTGGAAATACAGAAGGAGGCAGGAAGTTCCAGAGTTTACCAGAGAGAGGGGCGAATGATTAAGAATACTGGTTAACTCTTGGAGGTGGACATAATAGGGGTGAGAGAAAGAAAAAAGTCTTGTTCAGCGAGGCTGCAGGTGCAGGGGAGGCATGCAGTTAGCAAGATCAGAAGAACAGTTAGCATGAAAATAGCGGTAGAAGATAACTAGAGATACATCATTGCAGCGATGAGAAAGAGGCTGAAGACAGTCAATTAGAGGGAGAGGAGTTGATGAGTCGGAAAGCTTTTGATTCCATCCTGTCTAAAAGAGCGGTATGAGTGGTACTCCATACATGGACGGACTGAGTTCGCAGCTGGAAGGGAGAGAAAAACTAGCGGAGAGGTCTTAGAATGCCTAACTTCATAGAAGCTGCTTTACCTAGAGATAATGTATGAAGTTTCCAGTTTAGATTATAAGAAAAGGACAGACCGAGGATGTTTAGTGTAGAAGAGGGAGATAGCGTCAAAAAAGAAGAGGAGATAGTTGTCTGGAAAGTTGTGTCGAGTTGATAAAAGGAGGAATTGAGTTTTTGAGGCACTGAACAATAAAAAGTTTGCTGTGCTCCTATCAAAAATTTTAGAGAGATCAGAAGTCAGGCGTACTATGGCTTCTCTGCATAAACTGTTTACTTCATGAAGGGTTGGACATCTATGAAAATACGTTGGAAAGTGCAGGGTGGTATCATGAGCGTAGGAGTGGATATAACAAGAAGTTTGGTTTAGTTCATTGATGAATAATGGGAAGAGATTGGGTGACAGGACAGAATCCTGAGGAACACCACTGTTATTAGATTTAGGAGAAGAACAGTCGGTCTACAACAGCAGCAACAGAACGATCAGAAAGGAAACTTGAGATGAAGTTACAAAGAGAAGGATAGAAGCCATAGGAGGGTAGTTTCGCAAATGAAACTTTGTGCCAGACTCTGTCAAAAGCATTTCATATGTTTAAGGCAACAGCAAAAGTTTTACCAAAATCTTTAAAAGAGGATGACCAAAACTCAGTAAGGTAAGCCAGAAGTTCACCAATAGAGCAAGCCTAGACGGCACCCATAATGGCGATCAGATAGAAAGTTGTGAAGTAATAGATGTTCGAGAATCTTCCTGTTCAGGATAGAATGAAAACTTTAGATACACAGGAAATTAAAGCAATAGGACGGTAGTTTGAGGGATTAGAACGGTCACTCTTTTTAGGAACAGGCTGAATGTAGGCAAGCTGCTCTTGTGGCAATAAATTATCTAATTATTGAAGTTGCTAACTTAATTGTTAAGATCATTCGATCAAACAATGTAGTTGACCTCGAGAATTGCTGGAGTGATCCCTATTGGTAACCTCAAGAAATATGGTAAAGATGTGTTGATTCTAGGTAAGGATTTAACCCAGACCATTATGCTCCTCCATCTACCTTGCCTTTCTAACTTGATCTTTGAATACCTCAAGTAATTGGACATTTAATTACTACAAATAACGTATCTACAACCAGGACCTATATGAATTTTCAGAAGATGATAACCTTCATTAGTAACGTGATCATGCTCATCTTTTACGGTTCTTATCTCCCCGAGATAATAAAGAAAATTGTTCCTCTTTCTCTTCCAGTAAAGACTTAGTGACCGTCTTTTACAGTGTTACAAATGTTTCCATGTTACAGATCGTCCCCGGGGCAGTCACTGCTCTGCCCGTGACTTACACCCTACTCCTTAATATGAATCTAAATTTTATTTTTACTGCAAGAAAGCATACCTGTTATGTTCTCGACAATGTTCCGACTTGAGCAGGACAATGACTAATTTTCAGTTCATTAGTTTTGGTAGTACAAGGCGGGAACTTTTTTATAGAGAGAAGACAACTTCGTTCTTTTACAAAGATTGATTTTTCTCTAAATACTGCCGCTTAGTTTTAATTTGCTGGTTTTACCAGATTTCAATGGCAAGGATCATAATATTAAAATTGGCAGAGTCTAAACCACGGCCTCGTATTTCCCTGTGGCGTTTTACATAATTCACTTCACCTGTTAATTCGCTAGCTAGCTTTGATCATTCTGAGGTGGCTGAGATATATCTTACTGATATATTACAATCTGCTGCTGTCCAATCGGTCTCTAGAACCTCTGGTTGTTTTCTTACTGGATAACACTGGATGAATACTGGATGTTTGCTCTAAGAAAAGACGTAGTAAAGACTGTTGTAACTTGTACAACGGATTTAAGCGAGAGAGAGAGAGAGAGAGAGAGAGAGAGAGAGAGAGAGAGAGAGAGAGAGAGAGAGAGAGAGAGAGAGAGAGAGAGAGAGAGAGAGAGAGAGAGAGAGAGAGAGAGAGAGAGAGAGAGAGAGAGATGAGGTAAGAGATGAGATGGGCAAAGAAGAGGGGATAATCAGTGTACTTAAATCTCGATGTTTAAAGCAATATATGTAAATATATTTACCTGCTTGTCATTGTCTGTTGTGACTTCCTTAAAGTCTTCTCCTAAGTTTCTAAAAATTATCCATTCATCGTTCCACGAGAATTTTATTTCAAAGTCCACTTGGAAGTTCATATTGAGAAGATTAAAGTTCACAATCCTTAGAACAGCAAGGTGGACCAGAACGGGCAGCGGCACAGAAGGTGGGTAGGAATGTAAATATCCGACAGGCAGCTGCGCCGTCGTGCAGCTAACTTCGTCAGATTGGTCCGTACAGTCAAAATTGAAGTCGCAAACTTTTCTCAGGTCAATGCAGGTAGCGTCCGAACAAGTAAACTCGTCATCAGTGCAGGTGCTGAGAGACAACTTTTCTAGAATTGTACTGGAAAGTGTTGCTGAACTTTTTTGTAATTCCCACGTGTGCCGACCCACAGGAAAACCATCTAGCTTGACACACAAGGACTCCTCCAAGTCCATGCCACGTAAGCACCAGCGGGATGTGTTCGTTTCCTTCATAATATGCATTCCTCTGAAGCCATGGAAATAAATTCCGTTCCCGAAGTGGCCTGCCAATACGAAGGAAAAAGTCAAATGCTTGACTGTATCAGTGATCCGTCCAGGCAATCCTCGCAGCCAAAACACTGTCCTGTTGACTTCTCTTCCTATGAAGCACATTTCTAGCTCACCCTTCACTACAAACCAACTACCTCGTGAGTCGAGAATGACATTTTTATTCATGCTGAAGTTTATTATTTTTTGTTTCATATTCATATCATTTAGTTCATTACCAGCCATGTCCGTTGTGTTACCAGAGTCACTGTCGTAGACTATGCCCAGCCAGGCTCCAGAACCTTTTTTAACCCGTATGGGACAGTGATCGTGGTTCTCAGACACGAGAGAAGAAATGAGTTCCACATCTTCATCATTTTCGGGGATTGCAAAATGTAAGCCAATGATATTGAGGAGATTGTAAGCATCTGCACTGCTTTTTCTTTTGTTGAATAAGAAAAAATATTTTTTAAGGTTTTGAGATCTATCACAAGGACCTTCATGATGAAGTTTAATTTCCCCAGTCAAGTTATGTGATATCCAACTGATATTGTTCCATTCGAGGAGTGGGTTTGCATCAGGCAGCTTGCAGGTGGTCCACGCACTGATCTCGGAGGATGTGAGGGTCACCGGCCACAAAGTGAGACCTGTTAGCTCACCGAGGAAAGATTGTTCCTTGGTGTAACCACCATCTAGTACGTCTTGTTCCTGGCCAAGTACCAGGACCCCCGTGAGGGAAAGCGGAGGCCAGGTGACTTTCTGCTCATAGCCATCAGCATTTATCCAAACAGACCACATGTCTGGTCCTACCACTAGGCATATTGAGTGCCACCTCATGGGGACGATGGTGAAAAGATTTTTGGAATCCGGTTTATGTCGTGCATGTATGTCACAGTGAATTCATCAGCATTTGGACCTGCAAAGATGGTTATGTTAATTTTGAAGGAACAAAATTCCAGTAGACTAATGTAAGTAAGTAATGTAAGTAAGTAATTTTCATATTCAAAATATACTTGTTGTTAATAAATTTTTGAAACTTCAGTGTACAGTGTAAGTACTGTTAAACTGGTCTTTGATATTCTTTATTGTGCCTCAAGTTCTAAGAATTAAGTGGAAAAATGGAGGATATAATATAACATAATATGATATTATATATATATATATATATATATATATATATATATATATATATATATATATATATATATATATATATATATATATATATATATATATATATATACACAGAGGGAGAGAGAGAGAGAGAGAGAGAGAGAGAGAGAGAGAGAGAGAGAGAGAGAGAGAGAGAGAGAGAGAGAGAGAGAGAGAGAGAGAGAGAGAGAGAGAGAGAGAGAGAGAGAGAGAGAGAGAGAGTTCCAAAATAATACGTCACATTACGACACTTTATATCTTAATAACTATGAAGGATATCAAAATAATTTATATTCCCTGAAAGCTAATATTTTCAAGTTTCTATACTAAAAAAAAAAAAGGCTCAAATTCAATATTTTGTTTTATTAAACCGTTTTTTACAGATGTTAAATGTGCGGCACGGATTGCACGATACATCCAAACAATAGTTCATTTCTTGTCAAACGCGACCTAGCATAGCGTTGTCGATTGTTGCCAAAATAACTGAAGAATTGACGATTTTAGCTTTTAAATGGTACCTTTTTCATCTTGGTTCAATTTCTACTTTTTCATATGTGAGTTCTTAGCAAGTGACACTTTCCAAGCTCTTTTTTTTTTTTTTTATTCAGGGAATATAAATTGTTTTTAATATCCTCCATATCTCTGCAGATATAGTGTTGTAAATCTTTCTTGTGCCTCAAGTTCTAAGAATTAAGTGGAAAAATGGAGGATATAATATAACATAATATGATATTATATATATAACTATATATATATATATATATATATATATATATATAATATTATAATATATATATATATATATATATATATATATATATATATAGTATATAAATATATATATATATATATATATATATATACACAAAGAAAGAGAGAGAGAGAGACAGAGAAAGAGAGAGAGAGAGAGAGAGAGAGAGAGAGAGAGAGAGGAGAGAGAGAGAGAGAGAGAGAGAGAGAGAGTCGAGAGAGAGAGAGAGAGAGAGAGAGAGAGAGAGAGAGAGAGAGACCAGTCTCTGTCTGCCGAGCGCATAACGAGGGTGATAGTGTCTGGCATGGAGGCGTACATTCCTCACTCCTTTTTTCGACCTAAACCTTCCAAACCTTTGTTTAACATTGCTTGTTCTTGTGATTTACATTATAGAGAGGTGGCCCACAAAAGTTAATTGAACCTTCCATCACCAGAATCTATTGCGCTTTGTATTTCTGCCCGGAACCATACCAAGTCTGTTCTCCAACTAGCCAGAAACTTCTTCATTAGGAGGAAGTGTCAAAATCTTTCAAGATCTAACTCTCTTAGATCTAACTCTCTTCGTGACTTCTGGCAGCTAGCCAAAAACATCTCCAGTAACTTTGTTGCTTCTTCTTTCCTTCCTTTAGTTCAATCACATGGCACCACTGCTATCACATCTATCTCTAACGCTGAACTTTGCTAAAAATCATCTTGGATGACTTGGGATTTGTTCCTCCCTCTCCTGCACCTCTAACTTCTTCCTGCTACCTATTAAAATTCTTCGTAATGATGTTTTCCATGCCCTCGCTTGCCTAAACCTTCGGAAGGCTTAATGACCTGATGGGGACCCTTGTTCTTAGGACCTGTTGTTCTTCGAAACTGCACCTCCGTGCTTCCACCTTGCCTACTCGTAGTCAAACTCTTTCAACTCTGTTAATATCTACCTTCCCTTTTTGCAGGAAGTTTGCCTACATTCAGCCTGTTCTTAAAAAAGAATGACTGTTCTAGTCCCTCAAACTACCGTCCTATTGTTTTAATTTCCTGCCTATCTGAAGTTTTTAATCTATCTTCAACAGGAAACATTCAACAGGAACATTCTTAAACATCTATCACTTCACAACTTTCTATCTGATCGCCGGTATGGATTCCGTCAAGGCCGCTCTACTGGTGATATTCTGGCTTTCCTTATTGTTCAATGCCTTAAGAACTCAATTCTAGTCCCTCAAAATATCATCCTCTTGCTTTAATTTCCTGCCTATCTGAAGTTTTTAATCTATCCTAAATAGAAAGATTTTTAAACATCTATCACTTCACAACCTTCTATCTGATCACCAGTGTGTGGATTCCGTCAAGACCGCTCTACTGGTGATATTCTGGCTTTCCTTATTGTTCAGTGCCTCAAAAACTCGATTCCATCTATCAACTCGACACAACCTTCCAGACAACTATCCCCTCTTCAATGGTACTTAACTGTTCCCCTCTTCTGCACTCAACATCCTCGGCCTGTCCTTTACTTATAAAGTGGAAGCTTGACGTCTCATCTCTAGCTTCTATGAAATTAGGCGTCCTGATACGCCTCTCAGTTTTTTTTTTTTTTTTCTCTCTCTCAAACTTTCAGCTGCTAACTCTATACAGGGGCCTTATCCGTCCATGTATGGAGTATGCCTCACATGTCTGGGAGCTTCAACTCATACCTCTCTTCTAGATAGGGTTCAATCAAAAGCTTTTCATCTCATCAACTCCTCTCCTCTAACTGACTATCTTCATCCTATTTTCATCGCTGCAGTGCTCCATCTCTTTCTATCTTCTACCGCTATTTTCATGCTAACTGTTCTTCTGGTCTTGCTGTTTGCATGCTTCCCCTCATCACACGGCCTCGCTGCACAAGACATTCTTCTTTCTCTCACCCCTATTTTGTTCGCCTTTCTAATGGAAGAGTTAACCAATATTCTCAGTCATTCATCCTTTTCTCTGGTAAACTCTGGAACTCCCTGCCTGCTTCTGTATTTACACTTTCCTATAACTTGAATTCTTTCATGAAGGAGGTTTCAAGACACCTATCCTTTAATTTTTTAATACCTACCTATTCGAAGACTGGCATCTCGGTGTTTGTTTTTATTATTATTTTTTTTTTTATTGGATTTTTGTTGCCCTTGGCCGGTGTCCCTCCTATATGGAGAGAGAGAGAGAGAGAGAGAGAGAGAGAGAGAGAGAGAGAGAGAGAGAGAGAGAGAGAGAGAGAGAGAGAGAGAGAGAGAGAGAGAGAGAGAGAGAGAGGAGAGAAATATATATATATATATATATATATATATATATATATATATATATATATATATATATATATATATATATATATATATATATATATATATATATATATATATATATATATATATATATATATATATATATATATATAGCATTCAAGTGAACAAAGGAGACAATGAGATGCTGGCTGCCCCATGCCCCTCTCACGAGACGGAGGAAAGTCATATAACAAAAGAGGAAGAGGAAATACAAGAGGAGAAACGGGGGTGGTTGGGAGGGGGTTGGCAGGTAGCAGGCGCGCACACCTCACACTAACGTTGCTCCACAGAGACTGTTATCTTTCAAAAATTATTGTGAGGAAACTACAAGGGCTGGATGAATTTTGATTACTCTATTGGCAAGACAAACTCTTCAACTATATAATATGTGTGACTAAAAATTAGAGAACAAGGGAAAACTAGGAAATTTAATTCAGGAAATAGAGAAAATATAAGCTCGTAGTTATTTATTTATTTTATTTATTTTTTTTTTTTTTTGCAAACTGGTTGAGGGCAGGTATTCATCGTCCTTCAGACATCTGCTGTCTTCCCTCGCTCTCCCTTATTTTTTTTTTCTCACTTTCTTTCGACTTCTCTTCTTTCTCTCTGGCTGCGCGCAACACACCCTTATCCATTGGAAGAATTGCATTTAAGCTTACACAACTTTTAGCACGCACAACAAATATATTCGCGGCTCTGGGCATGCCTATTCAGAACAATTTACATCACCTTCAAAGGAGGTGCGCACACAAACACACACACACACAAAAAAAAAAACGCTGCAATAATAACGTAAACGGTCATCATAACAACAAGAAAACAGGGCTCCAACTTAACCCTTCTTACTCAAACTGCCGTTTTCTCCTCCTCCTACTCCTCCCACGAGACCTGTCTTTGTCTCACCCAAGACGTATGATCTCGGCTACATTGATGTGAAGGTTTACTCCTGCAGGGATTTATATGTAGATTATTTCTTATCATCCAACAGCTACAGCTGTCCCAGCTTCTTCTGTGACTCGTATTTTTTATCTTCCTTTTCCGTCGTCTTCTCTTTCACTACTACTCCACCTACTCTCACTTCTCCTGCTCTCTCTACTACACAACCTACTTATTCTTCTGCACTTTATCCTCCACACTGCATAAATACAAGAGTCGTCAAGTAGCGACAATCCTGTGCCCTTGCAACACTCAAAGTGCCCTCCAGGGATCGTAGCCTCCTGGTGGATCATTACGTCACTGCCACGCAATATTCTAACTGACCAAATAAATCTCTCCATCGGGCTGCCAAGCAAGTCTAACTCGCAGTCCCCTCCGACTCTCCTCACTAGAACACACTGCATCCTCCATTAGCCCTTCATTGCCCTTAACTTCACTCCAACTTCCCCGCTCCTGGCCTCCCAGAGTCACCTTGTCACACCTAAAAACTGATAAAATAAAGGTACCACTTTCTCGGCAAAAATAAGAGGAGTAACATGCCTGCTCTTAATCAAATAAAATAGTAATTCACGGATGTGACCCGAGCAGGTCTGTCTCCCAAAGCCAGACACAACAATACTACCACATCTCACATCCCTTGCCGACCATTCGATAACACAGTAATCATCCCATTGAGATGACGTCTACTTCTTTCCAGGACAAACCACACCCACTCCCGCACACGGAGCAAAACTAATACACGTGGCCATCACAACACAAACCCCGGTTTGAACATGAGCCCGGCCAACGTGCCTCCAGCAAATGCTCCCGCGGTTATTCACTTCTCGAAATACTCGATTCCTTGTCCCTTTAGGGTAGACAGTCTCCAGCATCACATACTACACTACTCGCGTCCATTACCTGACAATTAACAGCAAATTGGCCAAACGAAGCTCCCAACAACACTGTCGGTGCTTTCGGAGTGGCAAGCAACAAATCGTCACTCAGCACTGCCTCTCCATCCCAATCCATAAATCTGTCTAATCTTCTCTTAAAGCCCCGTAATGACCCAGCACAAACAACCTGATTACTGAGTCCGTTCCATCCAACTACTACTCTATTTGAGAACCAGTTTTTTTCCTATCTCTTTTTTAAACCAGAATTTTTCAAGCTTGAACCCGTTATCCTGGTTACTGATCCTAAGAATTTTGCTTACGTCCCCTCTTGTTATAAACCTTATACCACTTAAAGACTTCTATCAGGTCCCCTCTTAACTTTAGCCTCTCTAAAGGACGTAAATTTAGCAGCTTCAATTTCGCTTCGTAAGAAATACTCCTCCTCCCCTTTATCCTTTTAGTCATTCTCCTTTGTACTGATTCTAATAGACCTATATGCTTCCTGTAATATGGGGATCAGAACTGCACAGCGTACTCTAGATTAGGTCTGACCAGCGCCAAATATAACTTTAATATTACTTCAGGATTTCTCCTTTTAACACTCCTAACAAATGAATCCCAATACCCTATTTGTCCTATTTGTGCCTCTATTTATTGCTTCCTTAGATGGAACTCAGAGAAAACTATAACTCCTAAATCTTTTTCGTGACCTGAACCTACCAGAGCTTTGTTGTTTATTGTGTACCTACTGTGTGAGTTTCATTTACCTACGCTAAGTATTTTGCATTTTTTGATATTAAACTGCATTTACCATCTGTCAGTCCATCCGTTCATCCTATCCAAATCTGCCTCCAAGGGGATGGCATCTGATTCTGACCTAATTAAAAATCTATTTTTGTGTCATTCGCAAATCTACTAACATCACTACTAATTTATAATTTCAAAATTACAAAATGGAGCTTCAAACCTCTGTCCTCCTCTCTCTGCCAGCAACACAAAATATTATTATCACACACTACTAACGCCGCCCGACCCTCTACTTCCTTGCCGTCCACTACTGCTTTGACAAATAATGGGGCAACGCATCCCTGAGAGACAGAACCCTCTTTGGGTACACTGACAGGTGTAGCCTTACAAAAAAGGATTGGCTCACTATGTGAGGTAATACCCACCGTGTCTGGTCCCTGCAGGGTAGTAGCCTGCCGCCTCCGGTACACTCCTTAGGGGAGGAAACTCATACCGCAGCAACATAGTTAGGAATCCCCGCCCTCAGTAGTGACCCATAATATACCAGACACAACAGATTCGGGTTCGGACCGAGTATCTGCGCCCACAGCTTCCACTCCAGGTGACATCTTCGCCTGAGTGCCACCTCCAAGATGTTCCGCAGGGTGAGACAAGCCATCAAACAAACAATCTAAACCCATCACTCCAACCTCACCCTCGGTAACACTCCCAACAAAGTCATGTGCCTCTTTCGGTGGCTCTGCACAGCCCCAGCACAATGACTCAAGGACGAGTAAAATATTGACTTGTCCAAACCCTTGCCAGCAGCGGGACAGGCCTCTCGGCACAATGTCTCCATTGCGGTATCAACACTAACTCTGCACTCCTCTAGTGGTGGCCCTACCTTATTGCAATTGATTCCAGGAGTCACAGAAATTGCGGGCGCACGACGCCGGGGCACTCGCCTCGCCTTATGGTGAATAACAATAACAACAGAGTTAGGAACCTCAACAGCCTCCACATCAGGCATGGGGCCCGCGGATGGGGACTGCAGACAATTTCTTCCACCTGCCAGGTCATTCCCTAAAAGGAAATCAACACCAGTCACTGGCAGGTCTTCCAATATTGTCATCCGCGCTTCTGTGGTCACAAGCAGGCACGAAAGCCTCATCTCCGCCGTGGCGAAGCTTTCTATGGCCCCGGCTTTCTATTCCCCGGCACCATACAAGCTTATCGGAGGCAGCTCGCCCAGTAACATTCCTGCATAGCGACTGCTGTGCGGCAATGTCTCTCAAAACTATGACAACTCAACTCCAATAATCTCAACAGTGTCCTTACACAAAAATGGACGGCACCAGTCCAAACCAAACCTCAAAGGGGACGGTGAGATACCAACAGACGAAGGAGTAGTCGTTCCTGCCTTTCTACCCTCACAACCAAGTAGTGGTGGGACCTCATCACTCATTACGTCGGTTGTGTGATGTAATCAGAGCCACTGGCTTCTGGGAGGGCTTGGAATCCGTGGCTGTCACTTAGGGCAATTAAATTTGAAGTGCTTAGTATTCTTACAGTAATGACACATAAGCTGGGTGCGGTACCTAGGAGTGATATGCTGCATGCTCCCAGTCTGTCTCTATCGAGGGCTAAGTGGAGATTTGTTACCAACAGAGCTTAATCGCCCAGACTTATTACCAATGACACTGCTATACCATGGACTTCCTCAAAAACTAGTGCCTGCTGCGCCTCCAGATAAATTGTCACTGGTCCTGCCAGACATCCGACCAACTCAATGAGGTGCATTTCTGTGGAACAACACATGGTCATCTGCCTATGTGGCCACCTCCTTTAAGGCCTTAATCCTTTTCTGCCGGAGTAGCGGTACAGTCTCTCGGTCACATTAGTAAATTGCTCCATCACCATGAGCTCCTTTAATTCATGATAGGAGGTGGCCTGCTTGCTAGCAATCCATTTCACAAACGTAGGCTCAAGGTAGCGAGCACACTCAAGGTAAGAATCACTAAGCCTTTTCTTCCCTTCACGGATCTCCTATAAGCCTCGGGGCGTAGCTCGTAGGCTATAAGAATGTCAGTTTTAAAACTCCTCATAATCCCCCATTGACATTCATATACTACAAGGGCTTTGCCTCTCAATATATTAGCAACAAGACCAACCCATCTCTTCTGAGGCCAGTCAAAATTCGGCTGCCTTCTCAAATCTCCTAAACCATTCTGTTAATTTCTTTTCATCAAACTTAAGTATTAACTTCAAGCTCTGCACTATCTGACTTTCTGCTCTATCCTCCTTCTCTCTTTCTCCTCTCCTCATGCCATGAGGTGAATTAACTTCAGTCCAAGTCTTCTCCAACTCAGATATTTTGTTCTTCTCAGCCTCTTCCCTCTCATACATATTCGCCATATTCTCCGCCTCAAGTGATCTCGCTTTCTCCTCGGCTTCAAGCCTCTTGGCTTCCCTCATTGCTTCAAGCCTCCTGGTTTCCCTAGCCTCCTCAGCCTTCAACCTCCTTTCCTCATCTTCAGCTTCCAACTGAAGCCTTCTCATTTTTCTCTCCTTCTCAGCCTCCAATCTCCTAGTTTCTCTAACCTCCTCCAACTCCATTCTCTTCATCGCCAACTTAAATCTCATCTCCTCAGACATGCCTATGGTTAAGGAAAATCTCCCAATACTGTGGGTAGGACTTACACGATCTTGGAGATTAGTTGTGGGACTCTGTGTCATGACACCAAACCGTGTCAACTCGGTGTCGACCCGAGTCCCCGTGGGGATTCGGGTCGTGAACTAGTCTTGCTACCAGCCTTCCCTTCCAATGCTTAAGCTGAGTACGGGGCACACAAAGGACAACGAAACGAACAACAAGTACCTGTCTCCTTCCAACAATCCTAGTGAGGTCGCCAATTTCTGTTTCAACGCAGGATTCTGTCCTTTTCCCATCTACTACTAACTCGCCTCAGCTGCCCTGAACTACCACCTGCGTAGTCTAGTGCACTGCCCACATTCACCTATACAGACTCCGTCTGGTCTCGTAGTGAAATAAACAAATGAGGTCGCCACTATGTTTTCACTCGAACACAGAAAGGGATAACACACGTCCATCAGACACCGAACACGCTTCATTTGCTGGGAAAGAATTGTACAGCCACGTTCTAGGGGGAGCGCAGCTACGACAAAACACTGGATTAGGAGGTGCTGTGAACTTATTATTAAACCCGGCTATGACCTCATTGAATTTGTATCGCACCCCTTTGTATCGCACAACACAAGGGGGGAGTGACAGCTTGCCCTCTAAAGACGACTCGTTTCCTTCACACAAAATTACATGCACCCAATTACACACACACCCTTCACTCAAAATTCAAAATCATCATGGTGACTCCTACACCAGCCTCCGAGTATAGGAGAGAGGACCATAAATGTCCCCAGGTCGGACTGCTCTTCTCGTATCGACTCTAAGTGTCTCAGCATCCCCTTCAACTTCTTCATTAACTTCTTCAACATTCGCCATTTTAGATCTTATTTTCAATCTATAAAACACCACCTACCCTCTATCTTCTTTTCCACACTAAAACATATGTATCTGAGGCAACTGTTCCCTCCTACTCTCTCTATCCTCATTTTCAATTCAAATCTGAATGTTACATCTATGTGCACAACGACTTAACCTGCTCTCATGCCAAAGCTCTTCAATCTTCCGGGTTTTCCACCATCTGGCTACAACTACAGGGTCACTCTCAACCTTAATTTTTCTTTGGTGTATACCTCCCACCTACTCCCACCTAATTTCTCTGAGTATAAAAAGTTATTCGACTACTTATCTTCAAAAGTGGAACACATTTTGACTCTTCCTTTTTGCGGAGATTTCCAGATCTCCATTCTTGGAGACTTTAATGCCCCCCCTCTTCTATGCTGAACATCCTCTGTCTGTCTTTTACTTATAATCTGAACTGGAAACTTCACACCTCATCTCTAACTAAAACAGTTTATATATGTTAGGCGTTCTGAGTCGTCTCTGACTTAACAGTTTTTCTCACTTCCCAGCTGGTAACTCTTTACAGTGATCTTATTCGTCTATGTATGGAGTATGCTTCACATGTATGATGGGTTCCACTCGTAACGCTATTTTAGACAGGGCGGAATCAAGAACTTTTCGTCTCAACTCTCCTCTAACTGACTGTCTTCAGCTTCTTTTTCATCGCCGCAATGTGCTATTTTCTACCGGTTTTTAATGCTAACTGCAAATTCTTAGGATCAGCAACCAGGGTAGAACAAGGAATTGGTTCTCAAATAGAGTGGTAGAAGAGTGGAACGGACTCAGTAATAATGTGTTTAGTTCTAGGACATTAAAGAGCTGAAAGAGAAGATTAGACAGGTTTATGGATGGGGATAATAGATGGAAATAGGAAGGTATATTTCATACAGGGACTGTCACGCGTAAGCCTGGTCGCTTCTTGTAGCATCCCTTATTTCTTATGCTCTTATGTTCTTATGTTAACTGCATGCCTCCCCTCCTCCCGTGGCCTCACTGTAAAGAACTTTCTTCTTTCTCTCATTCTCTCCACTCCTTTAATGCAAGAGTTGACTGATATTTTCAATCATTCTTTTTTTTTCTGATAAACTCTGGAGCTCATTGCCTTTTCCTTATCTTTGATTTTTTTTTTTTTCATGATTCTCTGGGCATCTCTTTTGGGATTGGAACCATTTTTCATCTGTTTTGTTTCCTTTGGCCAATGACCCTCATATATATATATATATATATATATATATATATATATATATATATATATATATATATATATATATATATATATATATATATATATATATATATATATATATATATATATATATATATATATATATATACATATATATATATATATATATATATATATATATATATATATATATATATATATATATATATATATATATATATATATGTGTGTGTGTGTGTGTGTGTGTGTGTGTGTGTGTGCCATTAACGTTAATCGGCCATTTTCCCTATTGAGAACGACACACACACACACACACACACACACACACACACACACACACACACACACACACACACACACACACACACACACACACATATATATATATATATATATATATATATATATATATATATATATATATATATATATATATATATATATATATATATATATATATATATATATATATATATATATATATATATATATATATATATATATATATATACATATATATATATATATATATATATATATATATATATATATATATATATATATATATATATATATATATATATATATATATATATATATATATATATATGTGTGTGTGTGTGTGTGTGTGTGTGTATGTGTGTGTGTCGTTCTCAATAGGGAAAATGGCCGATTAACGTTAATGGCACACACACACACACACACATGTATATATATATATATATATATATATATGTGTGTGTGTGTGTGTGTGTGTGTGTGTGTGTATGTGTGTGTGTGTGTGTGTGTGTGTGTGTGTGTGTGTGTGTGTGTGTGTGTGTGTATGTGTGTGTGTGTGTGTGTGTGTGTGTGTGTGTGTGTGTGTGTGTGTGTGTGTGTGTGTGTGTGTGTGTATGTGTGTGTGTCGTTCTCAATAGGGAAAATGGCCGATTAACGTTAATGGCACACACACACACATATATATATATATATATATATATATATATATATATATATATATATATATATATATATATATATATATATATATATATATATATATATATATATATGTGTGTGTGTGTGTGTGTGTGTGTGTGTGTGTATGTGTGTGTGTGTGTGTGTGTGTGTGTGTGTATGTGTGTGTGTGTGTGTGTATGTGTGTGTGTCGTTCTCAATAGGGAAAATGGCCGATTAACGTTAATGGCACACACACACACACACACACACACACACATATATATATATATATATATATATATATATATATATATATATATATATATATATATATATATATATATATATATATATATATATATATATATATATATATATATATATATATATATATATATTTTTTTTTTATGTAGGAAGGATACTGGCCAAGGGCAACAAAAATCTAATAAAAAAAATGCCCACTGAAATGCCAGTCCCTAAAAGGGTCAAAGCAGTGGTCAAAAATTGGTGGATAAGTGTCTTGAAACCTCCCTCTTGAAGGAATTCAAGTCATAGGAAGGTGGAAATACAGAAGCAGGCAAGGAATTCCAGAGTTTACCAGAGAAAGGGATGAATGATTGAGAATACTGGTTAACTCTTGCGTTAGAGAGGTGGACAGAATAGGAGTGAGAGAAAGATGAAAGTCTTGTGCAGCGAGGCCGCGGAAGGAGGGGAGGCATGCAGTTAGCAAGATCAGAAGAGCAGTTAGCATGAAAATAGCGGTAGAAGACAGCTAGAGATGCAACATTGCGGCGGTGAGAGAGAGGCTGAAGACAGTCAGTTAGAGGAGAGGAGTTGATGAGACGAAAAGCTTTTGATTCCACCCTGTCTAGAACAGCAGTATGAGTGGAACCCCCCCAGACATGTGAAGCATACTCCATACATGGACGGATAAGGCCCTTGTACAGAGTTAGCAGCTGGGGGGGTGAGAAAAACTGGCGGAGACGTCTCAGAACACCTAACTTCATAGAAGCTGTTTTAGCTAGAGATGAGATGTGAAGTTTCCAGTTCAGATTATAAGTAAAGGACAGACCAAGGATGTTCAGTGTAGAAGAGGGGGATAGTTGAGTGTCATTGAAGAAGAGGGGATAGTTGTCTGGAAGATTGTGTCGAGTTGATAGATGGAGGAATTGAGTTTTTGAGGCATTGAACAATACCAAGTTTGCTCTGCCCCAATCAGAAATTTTAGAAAGATCAGAAGTCAGGCGTTCTGTGGCTTCCCTGCGTGATATGTTTACCTCCTGAAGGGTTGGACGTCTATGAAAAGACGTGGAAAAGTGCAGGGTGGTATCATCAGCATAGGAGTGGATAGGACAAGAAGTTTGGTTTAGAAGATCATTAATGAATAATAAGAAGAGAGTGGGTGACAGGACAGAACCCTGAGGAACACCACTGTTAATAGATTTAGGAGAAGAACAGTGACCGTCTACCACAGCAGCAATAGAACGGTCAGAAAGGAAACTTGAGATGAAGTTACAGAGAGAAGGATAGAAACCGTAGGAGGGTAGTTTGGAAATCAAAGCTTTGTGCCAGACTCTATCAAAGGCTTTTGATATGTCCAAGGCAACAGCAAAAGTTTCACCAAAGTCTCTAAAAGAGGATGACCAAGACTCAGTAAGGAAAGCCAGAAGATCACCAGTAGAGCGGCCTTGACGGAACCCATACTGGCGATCAGATAGAAGGTTGTCAAGTGATAGATGTTTAAGAATCTTCCTGTTGAGGATAGATTCAAAAACTTTAGATAAGCAGGAAATTAAAGCAATAGGACGGTAGTTTGAGGGATTAGAGCGGTCACCCTTTTTAGGAACAGGTTGAATGTAGGCAAACTTCCAGCAAGAAGGAAAGGTAGATGTTGACAGACAGAGCTGAAAGAGTTTGACTAGGCAAGGTGCAAGCACGGAGGCACAGTTTCGGAGAACAATAGGAGGGACCCCATCAGGTCCATAAGCCTTCTGAGGGTTTAGGCCAGCGAGGGCATGGAAAACATCATTACGAAGAATTTTAATACGAGGCATGAAGTAGTCAGAGGGTGGAGGAGAGGGAGGAACAAGCCCAGAATCGTCCAAGGTAGAGTTTTTAGCAAAGGTTTGAGCAAAGAGTTCAGCTTTAGAAATAGATGTGATAGCAGTGGTGCCATCTGGTTGAAGTAGAGGAGGGAAAGAAGAAGAAGCAAAGTTATTGGAGATATTTTTGGCTAGATGCCAGAAATCACGAGGGGAGTTAGATCTTGAAAGGTTTTGACATTTTCTGTTAATGAAGGAGTTTTTGGCTAGTTGGAGAACAGACTTGGCATGGTTCCGGGCAGAAATATAAAGTGCATGAGATTCTGGTGAAGGAAGGCTTAAGTACCTTTTGTGGGCCACCTCTCTATCATGTATAGCACGAGAACAAGCTGTGTTAAACCAAGGTTTAGAAGGTTTAGGACGAGAAAAAGAGTGAGGAATGTACGCCTCCATGCCAGACACTATCACCTCTGTTATGCGCTCAGCACACAAAGACGGGTCTCTGACACGGAAGCAGTAGTCATTCCAAGGAAAATCAGAAAAATACCGCCTCAGGTCCCCCCAACTAGCAGAGGCAAAACGCCAGAGGCACCTTCGCTTTGGGGGATCCTGAGGAGGGATTGGAGTGATAGGACAAAATAAAGATATGAGATTGTGATCGGAGGAGCCCAACGGAGAAGAAAGGGTGACAGCATAAGCAGAAGGATTAGAGGTCAGGAAAAGGTCAAGAATGTTGGGCGTATCTCCAAGACGGTCAGGAATACGAGTAGGGTGTTGCACCAATTGCTCTAGGTCATGCAGGATAGCAAAGTTGTAGGCTAGTTCACCAGGATGGTCAGTGAAGGGAGAGGAAAGCCAAAGCTGGTGGTGAACATTGAAGTCTCCAAGAATGGAGATCTCTGCAAAAGGGAAGAGGGTCAGAATGTGCTCCACTTTGGAAGTTAAGTAGTCAAAGAATTTCTTATAGTCAGAGGAGTTAGGAGAGAGGTATACAGCACAGATAAATTTAGTATGAGAATGACTCTGTAGTCGTAGCCAGATGGTGGAAAACTCGGAAGATTCAAGAGCGTGGGCACGAGAGCAGGTTAAGTCATTGCGCACATAAACGCAGCATCCAGCTTTGGATCGAAAATGAGGATAGAGAAAGTAGGAGGGAACAGAAAAGGGGCTACTGTCAGTTGCCTCAGACACCTGAGTTTCAGTGAGGAAAAGAAGATGAGGTTTAGAAGAGGAGAGGTGGTGTTCTACAGATTGAAAATTAGATCTTAGACCGCGAATGTTGCAGAAGTTAATGAAGAAAAAGTTGAGGGGGGTGTCAAGACACTTAGGGTCGTCGACGGAAAGGCAGTCCGACCTGGGGACATTTATGGTCCCCTCCCCAGATGGGGACTCCGAGGCTGGTGTAGGAGTCGCCATGATTTTAAAATTTTTGGAGTGAAGGGTGTGTGTGTTATTAGGTGCTTGTAGTTTTGTGTGGAGGAAGAGAGTTGTCTTTAGAGGGCAGGCTGTGACTACCCCCTTGTGTTGTGAGACACAAAGGGAAACGTTCAGTGAGGTCACAGCTGGGTTTAATGATAAGTTCACAGCACCCCCTGAACAGTGCTTTAGACCTCACTGGGAGTAATTATCGTTTCGGCAGATGTCTACTATATATATATATATATATATATATATATATATATATATATATATATATATATATATATATATATATATATATATATATATATACATATATATATGGTGGACGTGGAATCCAGCCCACACGGGATTCAGCCCATGGAATTCAGCCCACGCGGGATTCAGCCCACGGAATTCAGCCCACGCGGGGTTCAGTCCACACGGGATTCAGCCCAAGGAATTCAGCCCACGCGGGATTCAGCCCAAACGGGATTCAGCCCACACGGGATTCCGCCCACACGGAATTCAGCCCACGGAATTCAGCCCACATGGGATTCAGCCCACGCGGGATTCAGCCCACGCGGGATTCAGCCCACACGGGATTCAGCCCACGCGGGATGCAGCCCACAGGATTCAGCCCACACGGGATTCAGCCCACACGAGATTCAGCCCTCGGAATTGCGAATGTGAACACACCCTCTCTCTCATCACGTATATATGCACTCGAACGAAAACACACACATGATCTTCTCTAGCTTAGGGGAGAGTGTGCGTGTGAATGTGAACACACACACACACACACACACACACACACACACACACTCTCTCTCTCTCTCTCTCTCTCTCTCACACACACGTTGTAGGAGTTTTAGTTTCTTGTGAGAGCTGGCAACTGCGAGCCAGGCTCAAGGACACAGCCAGTGGGGGAGTCACCGAGTCAGTCAGACGCCCGTCAGGTCACTGTACGCCTGCGGCTATTACACTCACATCCAGCCACTCTGTGTTTCTGTTATACCCAACACACGTTTATATGCAGACTCGAGCGAAAAAACACATATAATCTTCTCTAGCTTAGGAGAGTGCGTGCGTGTGAATGTGAACACTCTCTCTCTCTCTCTCTCGCATATATACAGACTCGAACGGAAACACACACATTTCTTCTCCAGCTTAGGCGAGTGTGTGTGCGTGCGAATGTAAACACGCACACACACACACACACACACTCTCTCTCTCTCTCTCTCTCTCTCTCTCTCTCTCTCTCTGTCTCTCACTCTCTCACACACACACATTAATATGCAGACTCCTACAAAAACACACAATCTCTAATTTAGGTGAGTGCGTGCGTGTGAATGTGAACTCTCTCTCTCTCTCTCTCTCTCTCTCTCTCTCTCTCTCTCTCTCTCTCTCTCTCTCTCTCTCTCTCTCTCTCTCTCGTATATACATGCAGACTCGAGCGAAAACACACACATCTTCTCTATTTTACCAGTTTAGAGAGAGATAGATAACGAATAAAATGATCCCTCTGTAGCGTACAATAGTAGACTGGAACAGGACACGTTCGCACCGTGTACAGCGCCTCGCAAGTCCCTGTTCTGAACACAGCTCTTGCATTGTCATCAGTGCCATTTGCTGCTCTGCTCTGCCCACGTACGCACTCGCCTAAGCTAGATAAAATGGCATACTTGACGGAAAGAGGAAACCAAGTGAAGAGGGTTGGGGGCTTTGAGTATGTCCTGAGGAAAGACCGAATGGGAAAGAACGGAGAACTCACCTGGAGATGCAGAGAAAATGTGAAATTCAAGTGTCCAGCCAGTATAAGAACCTTACAGGGGATAGTTCTTGATGGTCAAGGAAACCCTAATCATTCACACCCTGGGGATCCTCTAACTGGAGAAGTCAGGCAAGTGCAGTCACACATCAGGTCTGCTGCGACAGCTGGGCAAGATTCCACCAGGTCAATTTTGGCAGAAAACATGACTGGCTTGTCACAAGATGTTCTCCAAAGGCTACCCAAAAGATCAACCCTGGAAGACAGCGTGAGGGCCAAAAGGCGTGCAACCAACCCTGTTGAACCAAACCCTCAATCCTTGAATTTTGCCATACCTGCCAGGTTCACAGATATTGTCCTGCATGACAGTGGTTCTCAAGATCCCAGCAGGATCCTGATTTTGGGAGACATGAACTTCGTACTTCATGTCTTAGAGAATGCTGAGGTGTGGCTTGGTGATGGAACCTTCGCAGTTGTTCCCAGTATCTATTTCCAGCTGTACACCATACATGCCAAAGTGGGTAATAAGTTCCCACCTTGTGTGTACTTTCTTCTACCAAACAAAATGCAGGTCACCTATGTGCAAATGCTGGAAGCTCTTGCAAATATAATTCCAGATGCAAACCCCCAGACAATTCTGACGGACTTCGAGAATGCTGCACAGAATGCTTTCCGCCAGGTACACCCCAATGCAGACATCAAGGGTTGTCTTTTTCATCTTGGGCAGTCAGTCCAACGAAAGGTCGCAGAACTTGGCTTGAAAGTGGACTACGAGAGTAACGTAGAATTCAACATGTCTGTGAAATCTTTGGTTGCTCTCTCTTTTGTGCCTGAGGAAGATATACTGGTCATCTTCAACACCTTGGCTGACAGCTTTCCTCCTCTGGATAGGGTAGAAGAGTTAATTGCCTACTTTGAGCTGACTTATATTCAGGGGAGGGACAGGGGCCAGGGAAGAGACAGGGGACCACCCAGGTACCCATCAGTTGTCTGGAACCATTTTTCAGCTCCAAGGAATAACATTCCACGAACCACAAATGCTATTGAGGGCTACCACAATGGATTGAACAGTCTGTTCCTTTCCCAGCATCCTTCCATCTGGAAGTTAATGGATGGTTTGAAAAAGGATATTAGTCTTCACTTGAAAACACTAGCAGACAACGAGGTGGCAAACAACCCTCCACCAAGAAACAAATACATTGTTCTATCAGAGAGGCTGGCTGCAAGGGTGGACTGCTACAATGATGTAAATGACAAGTTGCATTACTTGCGATCAGTGGCACATATCTATAGCAACTAAAATCAAATACAAATAAAAAATGATTAAAATCATATAAAAAAAAACTTCCCACTAGGGGAAAAATAAGTGATTAGTTTAAAGCACAAGCTCCATAAAAATAATAATAAAAAATCGAAGCCTCACAGAAAACATCTAATATTTACAAACTGAATTTCCAAAGAAAAAAATTAATTGGAAAAACAAAAAGTAAAACAGAAAAATAAGCCTCCCCCAGAAAAAAAAACTAAGTTACAAACTGAAGAAACTAAAAAAAAACTATTAGAATATATATATATATATATATATATATATATATATATATATATATATATATATATATATATATATATATATATATATATATATATATATAAGGCTTGCTATGGTGCTCAACCTCCTCGTGGTGCAAGCTGGGTTCGGCGAATAGAGCACTAACTACTGTAAAAATAATGAATAGTCAAAGAATAATATTGCTTTAAGTTATTTACTTTTCTTTTCTAAAAATCCGTTCAGTAGAAATGGTCATATTTCTAAGGGTTCCATGTCAATTAAACCCCTATTCAACTCAACAGTGTGGGCCCGTGAGTTAAGTCCCGTGTGGGCTGAATCCCGTGTGGGCTGAATCCCGTGGCCTGAATCCCGTGTGGGCTGAATCCCGTGTGGGCTGAATTCAGTGGGCTGAATCCCGTGTGGGCTGAATCCCGTGTGGACTGAACCCCGCGTGGGCTGAATTCCGTGGGCTGAATCCCGCGTGGGCTGAATTCCATGGGTTGAATCCCGTGTGGGCTGAATTCCGCGTGGGCTGAATCCCGTGTGGGCTGAATTCCGTGGGCTGAATCCCGTGTGGGCTTAATTCCGTGTGGGCTGAATTCCGTGGGCAGAATCCCGCGTGGGCTGAATCCCGTGTGGGCTGAATTCCGTGGGCTGAATCCCGTGTGGGCTGAATTCCGTGTGGGCTGAATTCCGTGGGCTGAATCCTGTGCGGGCTGAATACCAATGGAACCATATATATATATATATATATATATATATATATATATATATATATATATATATATATATATATATATATATATATATATATATATATATATATATATATATATATATATATATATATATATATATATATATATATATATATATATATATATAAAACATAAAATATATAAAAACGTAGGCGAAAGTTCTAAAATGGCGTATCAGACTGTATGTTATTTAACAATGGTTCCTTGTTTCTAATATATATTGATTATAGTCTACGTAAATCTGTTATTCCCGGAATCTGTTTATCTGTGTTATTCGCCGCTGCATTCGATGTGTTATCTTGAAGATCCGGTTGCCTACCAACTACCCTGTCTCATATTGGAAGCTTTCCTTAAGGTATGTGTAATTGTGGATCCAGAGATAAACAAGCTTTCACATGCTTTCAACCATAAGGTCCTCTGGAAGATGTGGCCACTGAGAGTAATTCATTGCATCTATAAAGATAACTATATTGACTATTTACTTGCTTCATCTGTATGGTCGATGCACAAAGCGGAACGAGCAAAGACAACAGAAACCGTAAACATGGACGGAAAAAATGCTGGTGTGACGGCACCTTTAGTCCTACTGTTTTTATTGATGAACTTTGGGTAATACATACGAAGGCGGATCGCATCATCAATTTGATCTGAATTGGCGTAGCTGAGGAGAGTGCTTGCGTCCAGGAAGGATGTGACATTAAACCACATACAAAGAGTAAATGAAGAGAGAGAAGCAGGTGCGGTGCTTGGGAGGGTTTCTCTTAAGGATACCCTAAGACGAGTATGACTGTCGCCTTGGCCTTTCCCGGAGTCGAATTCGTACACTGGCCATTCTGTAACAAGAGAAGGCAACATTCATATCCTGTACTAATAAGTAAAAACAACCTTTGTCAATTCAAACATATTACTCACTTGAGAGGTCGGCGGTGGACTTAACCGGGACGATCATGAAAAGCATGCTGATGACACCGGACATCCAAACCCAAGTATGTGCCGGCTGATAGATTGCCATCACGTGGGTTAAAACACACGAGCTAAGTAATGAAAACAATAATAATAATAATAACAATAATAATAATAATAATAATAATAATAATAATAATAAATAAAAAATGAATAAATAAATGAAATAAATAAACCATATCTATATATCTATGTCTGTCTGTCTATCTATTATAAGTAGACACCTGCCGAAACGATAATTACTCCCAGTGAGGTCTAAAGCACTGTTCAGGGGGTGCTGTGAACTTCTCATTAAACCCAGCTCTGACCTCACTGAACGTTTCCCTTTGTGTCTCACAACACAAGGGGGCAGTCACAGCCTGCCCTCTAAAGACAACTCTCTTCCTCTTCCTCCACACAAAACTACAAGCACCTAATAACACACACACCCTTCACTCAAAAATTTTAAAATCATCATGGCGACTCCTACACCAGACTCGGAGTCCCCATCTGGGGAGGGGGACCATAAATGTCCCCAGGTCGGACTGCCTTTCTGTCGACGACCTTAAGTGTCTTGACACCCCCCTCAACTTTTTCTTCATTAACTTCTGCAACATTCGCGGTCTAAGATCTAATTTTCAATCTGTAGAACACCACCTCTCCTCTTCTAAACCTCATCTTCTTTTCCTCACTGAAACTCAAGTGTCTGAGGCAACTGACAGTAGCCCCTTTTCTGTTCCCTCCTACTTTCTCTATCCTCATCTTCGATCCAAAGCTGGATGCTGCGTTTATGTGCGCAATGACTTAACCTGCTCTCGTGCCCACGCTCTTGAATCTTCCGAGTTTTCCACCATCTGGCTACGACTACAGAGTCACTCTCATACTAAAATCTGTGCTGTATACCTCTCACCTGACTCCTCTGACTATAAGAAATTCTTTGACTACTTAACTTCCAAAGTGGAGCACATTCTGACCCTCTTCCCTTTCGCAGAGATCTCCATTCTTGTAGGCTTCAATGTTCACCACCAGCTTTGGCTTTCCTCTCCTTTCACTGACCATCCTGGTGAACTAGCCTACAACTTTGCTATCCTTCATGACCTAGAGCAATTGGTGCAACACCCTACTCGTATTCCTGACCGTCTTGGAGATACGCCCAACATTCTTGACCTTTTCCTGACCTCTAATCCTTCTGCTTATGCTGTTACCCTTTCTTCTCCGTTAGGCTCCTCCGATCATTATCTCATATCTTTATCTTGTCCTATTGCTCCAATCCCTCCTCAGGATCCTCCTAAGCGAAGGTGCCTCTGGGGTTTTGCCTCTTCTATTTGGGGGGACCTGAGGAGGTATTTTGCTGATTTTCCTTGGAATGATTACTGCTTCCATGTCAGAGACCCGTCTTTATGTGCTGAACACATAACAGAGGTGATAGTGTCTGGCATGGAGGCGTACATTCCTCACTCTTTTTCTTGTCCTAAACCTTCTAAACCTTGGTTTAACACAGCTTGTTCTCGTGCTGTACATGATAGAGAGGTGGCCCACAAAAAGTACTTAAGCCTTCCATCACCAGAATCTCATGCACTTTATATTTCTGCCCGGAACCATGCAAAGTCTGTTCCCTAACTAGCCAAAAACTCCTTCATTAATAGAAAGTGTCAAAACCTTTCAAGATCTAACTCCCCTCTTGACTTCTGGCATCTAGCCAAAAATATCTCCTATAACTTTGCTTCTTCTTCTTTCCCTCCTTTATTTCAGCCAGATGGCACCACTGCTATCACATCTATTTGTAAAGCTGAACCCTTCGCTCAAACTTTTGCTAAAAAATCTATCCTCTTGGACGATTCTGGGCTTGTTCCTCCCTCTCCTCCTCCCTCTGACTACTTCATGCTACCTATTAAAATTCATCGCAATGATGTTTTCCATGCCCTCGCTGGCCTAAACCCTCGGAAGGGTTATGGATCTGATGAGGTCCCTCATATTCTTCTCCAAAGCTGTGCCACCGTGCTTGCGCCTTGCCTAGTCAAACTCTTTCACCTTTGTCTGGCAACATCTATCTTTCCTTTTTGCTGGAAATTTGCCTACATTCAGCCTGTTCCTAAAAAGGGTGACCGTTCTAATCCCTCAAACTACCTTCCTATTCCTTTAATTTCCTGCCTTTCTAAAGTTTTTGAATCTATCCTCAACAGGAAGATTCTTAAACATCTATCACTTCACAACCTTCTATCTGATCGCCAGTATGGGTTCCGTCAAGGCCGCTCCTCTGGTGATCTTCTGGCTTTCCTTACTGAGTCTTGGTCATCCTGTTTTAGAGATTTTGGTGAAACTTTTGCTGTTGCCTTGGACATATCAAAAGCTTATGATAGAGTCTGGCACAAAGCTTTGATTTCCAAACTACCATCCAAACTTCCAAACTTTCCAAACTTTCTAAACTTCTATCCTTCTCTCTGTAACTTCATCTCAAGTTTCCTTTCAAACCATTCTATTGCTGTTGTGGCAGCAACAGCAATATTCTTCTCCTAAATATTCAGCAATTCTTCTCCTAAATCTATTAACAGTGGTGTTCCTCGAGGTTCTGTCCTGTCACCCACTCTGTTCTTATTATTCATTAATGATATTCTAAACCAAACTTCTTGTCCTATCCACTCCTACGCAGATGATACTACCCTGCACTTTTCCACGTCTTTTCATAGACGACCAACCCTTCAGGAAGTAAAAATTTCATGCAAGGAAGCCACAGAACGCTTAACTTCTGATCTTTCTAAAATTTCTGATTGGGGCGGAGCAAACTTGGTAATGTTCAATACCTCAAAAACTCAATTCCTCCATCTATCAAATCGACACAACATTCCAGACAACTATCCCCTCTTCTTCAATGACACTCAACTGTTCCCCTCTTCTATACTGAACATCCTCGGTCTGTCCTTTACTTATAATCTGAACTGGACACTTCACATCTCATCTCTAGCTAAAACAGCTTCTATGAAGTTAGGTGTTCTAAGACGTCTCCGCCAGTTTCTTTCACCCCCCCAGATGCTAACTCTGTACAAGAACCTTATCCGTCCATGTATGGAGTATGCTTCACATGTCTGGAGGGGTTCCATTCATACTGCTCTTCTAGACAAGGTGGAATCATAAGCATTTCGTCTCATCAACTCCTCTCCTCTAACTGACTGTCTCTCTCATCCCCACAATGTTGCATCTCTAGCTGTCTTCTACAGCTATTTCCATGCTGACTGCTCTTCTGATATTGCTAACTGCATGCCTCCCCTCATCACGCAGCCTCGCTGCACAACACTTTCTTCTTTTTCTCACCCCTATTATGTCCACCTCTCTAACGCAAGAGTTAACCAGTATTTTCAGTCATTCATCCTATTCTCATGTAAACTCCGGAACTCCCTGCCTGCTTCTGTATTTCCATCTTCCTATGACTTGAATTCCTTCAAGAGGGAGGTTTCAAGACACTTATCCTTTAATTTTTGGACTTTTGTTGCCCTTGGCCAGTATCCCTCCCACATAAAAAAAAAAAGAAGATAACCTGTTCTCGTGCCCCCGCTCTTGAATCTTCAGAGTTTTCAACTACCTGGCTACGACTGCAGAGTCACTCTCAAACTAAATTTATCTGTGTGGTATACCTTTCACCTAATTCCTCTGACCATATGAAATTTTCTGACTACTCAACTTCCATAATGGAGCACATTCTGATTAACTTTCCTTTTGCAGAGATCTCCATTCTTAGAGACTTCATTATTTACCACCAGCTTTGGCCTTCCTCTCCCTTAATTTACTATCGTTTAACTTTGCTATCCTACACGGCATAGAGTGATTGATGCAACACGCTACTCGTATTCCTGACTGTCTTAGAGATACGCCATTCTTGACTTTTTTTTTTTCTAACTTCTAATCCTTCTGCTTATGCTGTTATCCTCTCTTCTCCATTGGGCTCTTCCGATCACAATCTCATATCTGCATCTTGTCTTATCGCTCTAATCTCTCCTCAGGATCTCCCTGGCGTTTTGCTTCTGCTAGTTGAGGGGACTTGAGGAGGTATTCTGCTGATTTTCCTTGAAATGACTACTGTTTCCATGTCAGAGACCCATCTCTGAGTGCCGAACGCATAACATAGATGATAGTGTCTTACACAGAGTCGTACATTCCTCAAACTTTTTTCGACCTGAACCTGCCAAACCTTGGTTTAACACAGCCTGTTCTCGTGCCTTCATTGACAGAAAGTGTCAAAATTTTTCAAGATCTAACTCCCCTCGTGACTACTGGCACTGGCCAAAAACATCTTCAATAACTTTGCTTCTTATTTCCCTCTTTTATTTCAACCACATGGCACCACTGTTATTAAATCTAAAGCTGAAGTCTTCGCTCAAACCATTGCTGAAATCTCTACCTTGGACTTGTTCCTCCATTTCGTAAATCCTCTCCTCCCTCTGACTACTTCATGTTACCTATTAAAATTCTTCGTAATGATGTTTTCCATGCCCTCGCTGACTTAAATTCTCAGAAGGCTCATGGACCTGATGGGGTTCCTCCAATTGTTTTCCGAAACTATGTCTTGCCTAGTCAAACTCTTTCAACTCTGTCTGCCAATATCTACCTTTTCTTCTTGTTTTTTTTCCTTCTTGCCTACATTCACCTTTTTCCTATAAAGGGTGACCATTCTAATCCGTCAAACTACCGTTTTATTGCTTTAATTTCCTGCCTATCTAAAGTTTTTAATCTATCCTCAATATAAAGATTCTGAAATATCTATCACTTCACAACCTTTTATCTGATCGGCAGTATGGGTTCTGTCAAGACTGGTGATCTTCTGGTTTTCCTTACTGAATCTTGATCATCCTCTTTCAGAAATTTCGGTGAAACGTTTGTTTTTACTTTAGACATAGCAAAAATTTTTGATATAGTTTATCACAAAGCTTTGATTTCCGAACTACTCTCCTACTACTTCTATCCTTCTTTCTGTAACTTCATCTCAAGTTTCCTTTCTGACCGCTCTATTGCTGCTGTGGTAGACAGTCACTGTTCTCCTAAATCTATTAACAGTGGTGTTCCTCAGGATTCTGTCCTGTCACCCACTCTGTTCCTATTATTCATCAATGATCTTCTAAACCAAACTTTATGTCCTATCCACTCCTACGCTGATGATACCACCCTGCACTTTTCCACGTCTTTTCCTAGACTTCCAACACTTCAGGAAGTGAATAGTTCACGCAGGGAAGCCACAAACGCCTGAATTTTAATCTCTCTAAATTTTCTGATTGGGGCAGAGCAAACTTGATACTCTTTAATGTCTCAAAAACTCAATTCCTCCATCTATCAACTCAACACAACTTTCCAGACAGATATGTCTTCAAACTGTCCCCCTTTTCTATCTATGGTGCTATCCGGGTGTGTCGGTGTCACGTTCTTCTTCACTCTGTTCTTAACTGCTCGGTCTTCTTCCTTATACTGAGATGACATGTAGAACAATTTGATGTTTTCTCTTTCATCGCTGGTGGTGTTGATAGGCCCGTTGTATCTATTGATGGCGGACTTGATGGCGTTGGTAATCTCGGTGTTTTTATATCCGTTGTTGACGAGCAACCATCAGGAACTGGAGAAATTAACTCAAGTGCTCGTCAACAACGGATATAAAAACACAGAGATTATAAGCGCCAATAAGACCGCCATCAATATACCACGTTCTTATAAACATCACCAGCGATGAAAGGGAAAACATGAAATTATTTTACAAGAACCACATGTTTCCTAACCAGTAATAATACCCAACCTTATGACATAGTAAGACTCATTACACAAATAGGTAAATTTAAAGCAAAGATAACAGCGCTGGTGATTGCAAACATGAACTCAAATCTGACCATCAAAGGCTATAATGACATTGCTGACTTCCTAAAGACAAAAGTTATAAATCTAGCTGATCAAAACATAACCTCAGACGAAGTGGGTTCAATTAAAATAATAACATGTTCATTCAGATTACTATGGGAAACTTGTAGGAAAAACATTAAGAATATATGGCGTTGAGATGCTAACAACAGCTGGCAGAAATCTAATGGTAGGACCTCTGTTACCCGCTAAAGGTGTACTACCAACCCAGACAGTAGACCCCGTCTTTGTGACACCAATTAAGTCCCTACAAGTAGCCCATATTGGAGCTCAAATTATCCCAAGTGAGCTACCTGACAACATAGAGGAAAGGAACGAACCTATACATAGGTTAAGGCATTTAGATACAATAGGAATAAATCCTAATGCAGGTTATGGCATTTAGATACAATAGGAATAAATCCTAATGCTCCAAATGTCGAAGGGCAAATATCTCAAAATTATTTCAAGAAAACATTAAATTATAAAGACAACCAATATTGGATCAGATTAGCTTGGAAAATAAATCACCACCCTTACCAATAAATTATAATAATGGCAAGGGTCAACTAAACAACTTGTGGACTAAGTTAAGGCAAAATAAAACTATATTAAAATAATATGATAATATCATGAGAAATATAACCGCAAGTAATTTCATAGAGCAGAAGAACCAGCGAATCATTACACTGGCCATTAACTTCCTCATCATGCGGTAATAAAAGACTGACGAGAAAATAACACAATGCATATAACTTTTGTTTCTGACGTGACGAGCTGGGAACCCTCGTGGGAGCGAGTTTGCCTACCTCGGCAGCAGTCGGGAGTCACCAGCCACCATAACAAGTCCCATTAAGACGCATTCTCGCCACTTTACTAGCATTACTTTGTTAAGTTCGCTAATATAAAAAGAACTTAGAAGTTGCCTTTAGGTACGAAAACACGGCCAGCATTGATTGAACACCAGTGATATCAACTCACCCCCGGCAGTCACCACTACCCGCTGGCTCATTTATTTACAATTATATTAAGGAATGCTTTCTGTGATGGTGCATTAGCTGGGAGACGTTTGGGTGAGTTATAAGGTCAAATAGTTGGGCCTAACCTGTGCACATGGTGTCCAAGGCCACAGAAGGTGAGTGGGGGCCGCTTGGAGACCACAGGACACTTAATTAATGCCATAGCGGTTTCCGACCGTTATCCCACACCGCACGTCATGGATTTTCTCACCAAGCTCCAAGGTCAGTCTCTTTTCAAAACTGACTTAGTACCAGATCCCTGTCGCTAAATAGAATATTCCTAAGACATCCATCACCACCACATTCGACCTCTTTGAATATCCGATGATGAGCTTTGGCTTACGTAACATTGCCCAAACCTTCCGGGAGGGTTTATGGAACAAGTTGTCCGGGAACTGCATTTGGTTGTATATACTCTTTGCTTTGCCCAGTACGCACAGTAAGCAGCTGCCAACACGATAATTACTCCCAGTGAGGTCTAAAGCACTGGATGAAGGGGTGCTATGAACTCATCATTAAACCCAGCTGTGATCTCACTGAACGTTTTTCTTTGTCTCACAATACAAGGGAGCAGTCACAGCCTGCCCTCTAAAGACAACTCTCTTCTGTCACACAAAACTACAAGCACCTAATTACACACACACAGCCTTCACTCAAAATTCAAAATCATGGCGACTCCTACACCAGCCTCGGAGTCCCCATATGGGGAGGAGACCACAAATGTCCCCAGCTCGGACTGCTCTTCTGGTATCGACCTTAAGTGTCTTGACATCCCCCTCAACTTTTAATTCATTAATTTATGCAATATTCGCGATTTTAGGTTTAATTTTCAATCTGTGGAACATCACCTCTCCTCTAATAACCCTCATCTTTTGCTCACTGAAACACTGGTATCTGAGGCAACTGACAGTAGCCCCTTTTCTGTTACCTCCTACTTTATCTACCCTCATTTTCAATTCAAAGCTGGATGTTGCGTTTATGTGCGCAATGACTCAACCTGCTCTCGTGCCTACGCTCTTAAATCTTCTAAATTAACCACCATCTGCCTACGACTACAGAGTCACTCTAAAACTAAGTTTTTATGTGCTGTATACCTCACATAACTCCTCTAACGATAAGAAACTATTTGACTACTTAACTTCTAAAGTGGAGCACATTTTGACTCTCTTCTCTTTAGTGGAAATCTCTATTCTTGGAAAATGTATTCTTGGAAATGTCCACCACCAGCTTTGGCTTTCCTCTCCCTTCACTGACCATCGTGGTGAACTAGCCTTCAATTTTGTTATCCTCTATGACATAAAGCAATTGGTGCACACACTACTCGTATTCCTGACCGTTTTGGAGATACATACTTGGCCTTTTCCTAACCTCTAATCCTTCTGCTTATGCTGTTACCCTCTCTTCTCCGTTGTGCTCCTCCGATCAGAATCTCATATCTGTATCTTCTTCTATCTCTCCAACCCCTCCTCAGGAACCCCTAAGCGGACGTCCCTCTGACGTTTTGCCTCTGCTAGGACCTGAGCAGGTATTTTGCTGATTTTCCTTGGAATGACTACTACTTCCGTGACAGAGACCCGTCTCTGTGTGCCGAGCGCATAACAGAGGTGATAGTGTCTGGCATGGAAGCGTCCATCCCTCACTCTTTTTTCTCGACCTAAACCTTCCGAACCTTGGTTTAAGACAGTCTGTTTACGTCCTATACATGATAGAGAGGTGGTCCACAAAAGGTACTTTAGCCTTCCATCACCAGAATCTCATACACTTTATATCTCTGCCCGGAACCATGCCAAGCCTGTTCTCCAACAAGCCAAGAATTCTTTCATTAATAGGAAGTGTCAAAATTTTTCAAGATCTAACTCCCCTCTTGACTTCTGGCATCTAGCCAAAAACATCTCTTTGCTTTTTTTTTTTTTTCCTTCCATTATTTCAACCAGATGGCACAACTGCTATCACATCTAACTCTAAAGCTGAGCTCTTCGCTCAAACCTTTGCTTAAAACTTTACCTTGGACGATTCAGGGCTTGTTCCTCCCTCTCCTCCACCCTCTGACTCTGACCTAAACGCTCGGAAGGCTTATGGGCCTGATGGGGTCCGTCCTATTCTTCTCCGAAACTGCGCCTCCTTGTTTGCACCTTGCTTAGTCAAACTCTTTCAACATTATTAACATCTACCTCTCCTTCCTGCTGTAAGTTTGCCTACATTAAACCTGTTCCTAAAAAGGGTGATCGTTCTATTCCCTCAAACTACTTATTGTTTTAATTTCCTGCCTATCTAAAGTTTTTTAATCTATCCTCAACAGGAAGATTCTTAAACATATATCACTTCACAACCTTCTATACGATCGCCTGTATGGGTTCCGTCAAGGCCGCTCTACTGGTGATCTGCTTTTCTTTACTGAGTCTTGGTCATACTCTTTTCGAGATTTTAGTGAAACTTTTGCTGTTGCCTTAGACATATCAAAAAGCTTTTGATAGAGTCTGACACAAAGCTTTGATTTCCAAACTGACATTCTTCAGCCTCTTTCTCATCGCTGCATTGTTGCGTCTCTTGCTATCTTCTACCAGAACTGCACAGCGTAGTCTAGATGAGGTGTGACCAGCGACAAGTATAACTTTAATATTACTTCGGGCCTTCTGCTTTTAACACTCCTAAAAATGAATTCTAATACCCTATTTGCCCTGTTTCTGGCCTCTATGCATTGTTTTCCTAGACGGAGTTAAGAGCTAACTATAACTCCTAAATCTTTCTCATACCCAGTACCTACCAGTTTCGTTGTTTAATGTGTACCTACTGTGTGGATTTCCTCTACCTACGCTAAGTATTTTGCATTTGTTAATATTAAACTGCATTTGACATCTCTCCGTCCATTCATTCATCCTGTCTAAATCTGCCTGCAAGGCGATGGCATCCGATTCTGACCTAATTAATCTCCCTATCTTTGTGTCATCCGCAAATTTACTTAAATCACTACTAATTCCAATATCCAAATCATTGATATATATATATATATATATATATATATATATATATATATATATATATATATATATATATATATATATATATATATATATATATATATATATATATATATATATATATATATATATATTAAAAAATAACAATGACCCTAATACTGATCCCTGTGGCACCCCACTAATTACATGACCCCACTCGGATTTTAGAGCCGTTTATTACAACTCTTTGTCGCCTGTCGCTTAGCCATGATCTTATCCAGCCCAACACCCTCCCATCTATCCCGTGTGTCTTAACCTTTCTGGACTAAAGTCTAGATATAAGATGTCATAACTATCACCATTATGTACTGCCTCGTACACTTTACTGTAAAAACTTAACAAGTTTCAGGCAAGACTTCCCCTTCGTGAAGCCATGCTGTGACTGATTTATCAAGTTATGTTTGTCTAAATGTTCCCTAATGTTCCTCGCTATTATTGACTCTATTTTACCTACAACTGAAGTTAAGCTGACAGGCCTGTAATTAGACGCTAAAGTTTTATTTTCTTTCTTAAAAATGGGTACTAGCTGCCTTCCTCCACATTACTGGTACCTCACCTGACTCAAGTGATTTCCTAAAGACAAAAACTAACGGCTCACTAATAACCTCTTTGCATTCTTTTAGTACTCTGGGATACATTCCATATTTTCCCGGTGTCTGTTCCACTATCTCCATAGTTAAGGAAGTATGTCAGCTTCTCATTCTCATCTGCTCTAAACATCTGTTCACGATTTGGCATATCCTGCATATTTTTCTGGGTGAAGACAGTTAAAAAATACTCATTCAGAATTTTACTAATCTCCTTCCTAGAACTAACCAGCTCCCCATCTGCTGCCTTTAATGGACCTATAGTATCCTTATTCTTCGTCCTCTATACCTGATAAAATCCCTTGGGGTCCGTCTTCTCCTGGCTGGCTACCTTTAATTCATAATTGTCCTTAGCTTTCCTCGTTAACCCCCTGACTGTTCTAACTAGTTCATTATATTCTGGCCTTAAAACTTCTTCACCTGCCCTTAATCTCTTATATATACTTCTTTTCCGCCCTATATAATGTTTTAACCTAGCAGTCATCCATTTAGGGTCATTTTTGTGTGATTTTATTGCTCTATACGGGATGTTTGCTAACTGACCTGTATGCAATTTATCTACGAAATGTTTATACAACTCATCTACATTTACTTTACCTAATTCCCTTATCTCTGCCATTTCCATCCTCTTCACTCATCTACTCCTCATCTCATCTCCACTCATCTCCACCTCATCTACTCGCCTGGACCTCACCTCTGCCATTTCAACATGACCTGACCCTACAACATACTCACATCTATCTCACCCTCTCTCTCTCCTCCGCCCCTTCCGGACACATCTTCCCTTCTCTTGTCCTACACCCTCACACCTCACCTCACCGTGATAAATGCACTTCATCCCTGGCGTACAAGGTGTCCCTACCATAGAGGTCCCAGTTGTCGATGAACGTCCATCCATTGCTCTTACAAGGATTCTCAAGCCTGCGATTCACTGTAATAGCCCTGGACAGCCACTCAACACCAACTCCCCTCCTCGGCAAGCCACCACACACCACAGGGATCCCTCCCTTGTCCCTAATCCTATCCAATCCTATCGAAATCTCCCGGACAGTTCCTCACTCCTTATCTTACCAAGGTCATTCCCTCCCGCGCTAAGAAAAACAATGGGCTTGGTCCCATCTTTTTCCAAGCACGTGTCTAGTCTATCAGTTACATTCTCTACCCTAGCTCCCGGGAAACACGCCCTCGACATATCTCTGGCACAAAACACACTATCTAATTGTCTAACCTATCACCAAACACAAGCACTCTACCTTGGGGCAGGGTAATTGCGTCTAGCTCCCCCTCTTTGTCTCATCCCGCAATGTCCACCTCCTCCTCCTTCACTTCCTCCAGCACGCTGAAGGGATTTTTCGTCTCCACGCAAGGCGCCCTGAGGACCTTCAGCCTCTTCGCTCCCCTGCACACAACTGACCACTGCTCCTTCGTCGCCTTACTAGGTAGGGTGAAGGTGGGGCACGACCCTCCCACTGGTGCTGAGATTCTCTCACAGAACTCAGCCTGCAGGTCTGAAATACTCCCACGAAACTCAGCCTGCACATCGAGATCCTTCGATGGAACTCAGCCTCCACCTCTGAGAACTTCGCAACGAATGCCTCGAGAACAGGAGAACTAACACAACCAGACGACTCAGACTCTTTCTCGTACCCTGTACCTACCAGAGTTTCGATATTTAATGTGTACCTACAGTGTGGGTTTCCTCTACCAACGCTATGTACTTTGCATTTATTGATATTAAATTGCATTTGCCATCTGTCCGTCCATTCATTCATCCTATCTAAATCTGCCTGCAAGGCGATGGCATCCGATTCTGACCTAATTAATCTGCCTATCTTTGTGTCATCCGCAAATGTATTAACATCACTACTAATTCCACTATCCAAGTCATTGATATATATTAGAAATAACAATGGCCCTAATACTGATCCCTGTGGCACCCCACTGATTACATGACCCCACTCGGATTTCAAGCTGTCGCTAAGCCATGACCCTATCCAGCTTAACACCTTCCCATCTATCCCGTGTGCCCTAACATTTCTCAGGAGCCTTTGATGAGGTACCTTGTAAAATGTTTTACTAAAGTCCATATATAAGATATCATAACTATCACCATTATCTACTGCCTCGTACACTTTACTGTAAAAATTTAACAAGTTTGTCAGGCAAGACTTCCCCTTCGTGAGGCCATGCTGTGGCTGATTTATTAAGTTATGTTTGTCTAACTGTTCCCTAATGTTCCTCGCTGTTATTGACTCTAATATTTTACTTACAACTGAAGTTAAGCTGACAGGTCTATAGTTAGACGCTAAAGTTTTATCTCCTTTCTTAAAGATGGGTACTACATTAGCATGCCTCCACATTACTGGTATCTCACCTGACTCAAGTGATTTCCTAAAGACAGAAACTAACGGCTCACTAATAACCTTTTTGCATTCCCTAAGTACTCTGGGATATATTTCATCTGGCCCTGGTGTCTTGAACTTTTTTAGCCTATCTATCTCTTCTTCCACATTCTCCCTAGTTATGGAAATATCTGTCAGCTTCTTATTCTCATCTGCTCTAAACATCTGTTCACTATCTGACATATGCTGCATGTTTTCCTGGGTGAAGACAGTTAAAAAATACTCATTCAGAATTTTACTTATCTCATCCCCAGAACTAACCAGCTCCCCATCTGCTGCCTTTAATGGACCTATAGTATCCTTATTCTTCGTCCTCTATACCTGATAAAATCCCTTGGGGTCCGTCTTCTCCTGGCTGGCTAACTTTAATTCATAATTGTCCTTAGCTTTCCTCGTTAACTTCCTGACTGTTCTAATTCATTATATCGTGACCTTAAAACTTCTTCACCTGCCCTTAATCTCTTATATATACAATTGTAGATATACACATTGTCTCTCTGTGTTGCTTCGGCTGTGCCACCCGACACGCCAGTGTACACAGTCTTAGCTGCCGCCCAACAAGAAAATCCAGACCTCAACAAGCTAATAGATGCTCGAGCAAATCGCAATGGCGGACTCCCCAGTGAAATTGTGGTGTGACGTATCGTGCGGCCACCTACATGCCTACATATCTCACCCATACATATGTACAGCAAATCTTCCGCCACCTCCACTCACTCGCACATCCAGGAATACGCGGCACGCAGCGTCTCATCAGCAAGCGAGCAGTGTGCCAGCCATGAAACGCGACATACAGGAGTGGACGCACGCCTGCCTCACCTGCCAAGCAAGCAAAGTGCACAAACACGTATTTTATAGTCAGAACTGTTACTTTGTTTCTACCCTGATAATTCAACTTCAACGTATTCCCTTTTATGGCAAAGCATGGCTGCCGTTTACTCAGTGGCTGATACATCAACTCTTTCCGTGTGCCTCTGCCAGCTCTGACAATTCTTGTTATCAGCGTTTTTTTTTTTTTTATCAGGTACTCAGCCAGTCGCAGACTGGTGTACTATTTGTCCGTGGAAATTTGTCTAGTTTCATCACTCACGTCTCTCATAATATGAACTATTCATTCTGATGCTGATGGATCACCAAAGGCAAACAAGTCTTTTCCATAATATTTTTATAAAATTCCAAGAATATCCATTCCAGATGTTATATGAAAAGCACAATAAAAATACTTTTACACTAAATATAGATCTTTTTGATCTGATGAACTGACGAAAGGACTACCGGCCTTTCCACATTCTTTGTGTGGCCTTATAATCCATTGGCATCGCTTACGTAACATGTCCAGGTATGGTTCGATCTTTCCTTACTTGCAGGACAGACGAGAATCTCAAACATTTCATAATGCTTAGGAAGTGACCACGGCTCATCATTTCTTTACAGAAAAGGGGAGGGCCAGAGCATATCACTTGCCAGTACATTGAATAACGGGAGAGATGCGTCATTCCACTAGCTATCAACAGGGAAACGAATGCGAACACATTACCTATGACTGCTTTCATAAGTCCAGGCACTTTGTTTTTTTTCTGTGTTTTCGTTTGAAAGAAAACATTTGCCCTTTCATTTATCCAAAGACACATGCCACATACCAGTTCATCATAAACAAGGAAAACAAACAGCGACTCCTAATTATAAAAATTCAGCTTGGTAAGGAGATAATTATTCCTACAAATTCAGGTGTAAAAGATGGTATTGGGGTAAGACCCTCTATTACCAAGTATCACTAATGAGCTTCCACCTCATCATCATCACTCATCACTCCACCTCACTCATCATCAGATGATTCTGTCTCTGGTTCCGAATCCTCCATGAACAGGTTGTAATCTTCATCGCAAAAACTTGCAATAGCTGACTCTTCGGTATTGATGAGGTAACTAACCGAAGTGTAGAGAGGTGTTCTTCATACACAATGTATCATTCACATGGTTTATTGCTTAAGCTTATGTACTGACAATACTGGGGAAGGCATGGGGAGGAGCGACGTATGTATTGTAGTAAGGTTAGTCTCTAACTGACTGAGAAGGCAGGTATGAGTAGAGGGTCATGCCTGGTGGCTGGTAGATGAGGTCAGGCCTGACAGTTGGTAGGTGAGTTCGCTAATCTAATGCAGGTGTCAGCTGTTATGTGTGTGTGTGTGTGTGTGTGTGTGTGTGAACACTACAGTAACACCCTATCAAAAAGAAAAAAAAAATGGATGCATGCAACTTACAAATCATTAACAGAGAGTGCAAGTGAATAAACAAAAATACAAAGGTGGTATACAGGTACATACATGGGAACTTGTTAATACTGGTATGTGGAGAACACGGGCCCCAAACGAAGCCTTACTCTATCTGGATTGAATTCCGAAGAGAACCAGGACGGAGTCCATTGGAAGAGGTGGTGATTGGAGAATTGGCTGTGGCCCCTGCGGAGATGTAGGAGTGTAGTATAAGGGGACAGTGGAGGAACGGGAGGAGCGGCAAGAGGAGTAACGGAAGACCGTGGAGGGGAAGGAGGTTCGAGAGGTTGTGGAAGGGAAGAAGGTTCGGGAGGCTGTAGAGGGAAGGGGGTTTGTGGAGGCGAAGGAGGATCAGGAGGCTGTGGCAGTGAGGGAGGAAGGGTATGGTCTGGAAGGAAGAGATAATCTGGTGTACGGGGAATAAGAGGGAGATTAGCAGAGTACGAGGGCAAGTGTGAGTGTTGGGGATTGGGAGACGGAAGGAGTGGATTCAAATTCAGGTTATTTGTTATTTCATGAAAAATTGTTATTCTTACAATACGGCTTACACAGGTAGTTATAATGAAATATGAAATTAACAAATAAAACACACACACACACACACACACACACACACACACACACACACACACACACACACACACACACGCGCACTTTCATTTCATTAAAAGCATAATATGATAACATTTGTTTCCATGCGCCAAAATATCGAAATGTTCGGAAATTACATATCGCTATTAATGTGTGTGCAATGATTTATCACAGTGAGTCTCTATAATTGTTGTGCATTGAGTTAAACAAACAACAGGGTTATAATCTCTTCTGTTCACCTTTGTTTTCTACGAAAGAATAAAAAAAAAAACAGTGTTATTATTATAAATATGTACTGATTTGCAACCATGACAAAAATACAGTAAATTTCGGCACGCCTGTTCATAGTGTTCCCACATGGGAACAGTACTGTAACTCGGCACTCGTTTTTTCACTTGTTCTATAATTTTCACAGGATGTATAAATAACGCAATAAAGTATTTCCACAAAAAAAAAAATGACAAACTTTTCCCTATGTTTACTTTACCTGGGATGATAAAGATTGAAGATTAATAATAAGATAAAGATTAATTCACAAACATAAACTACTACCGAAAGAGCGATATCCTGTTAAATTTGGTTGAAAATAATGTTGCTGCACTTAAAAGAAGCCACTATTTTAGCAGCAGGAGGAGTAGCTTATGCTAGGAGCTAGGAGCTAGCTTATGCTTTGAAAGTTAAAGTTGCTTTTAGGAGCAACTTCTAGGAGCAAAGAAAATAAAAGCATTTCTATGAATGATCCTAAGAGTGCTTCAAGGAGTCTTTATTAATACGGGCCCATCTCTATAGGGTCAGATGGCATATCAATGAGATTTATTAAAGATACGCTCCATGTTATAGCCTTTAGTTTAACTTGCATAATTAATATTTCCATACATTCAATACTTTCCTACATCGTGGAGACATGCATTGGTTGTACCCATATTCATAAGCGACGATGTTGATGATTTTAATAATTTTCGATCAATCTCATTATTACCTATTATATTCAAAATATAAAATTTGTCATTAATTAGCTCATGCAGTAAACTATTACCAAACACAACATGTTTTTCGAAACTATTAACAGAGACTGCACTTACTGTAATTATAAATAAATATGGACGGAAAAAAAATTACATTCATAACCATGTGTCACCTCTCAAAAGCTTTTGGTAGTGTTAGTCACGACATCCTTTAAAGAAATGTACTACACTTAAAACTGAAAGCAAAACTCAATATGTCCGTTTGAATCAGACAATATATAATAAGTTGGATGTAATTTGTGGAGTCACACAAACCTCCATTCTAGGACCAGTATTATTCTCTATCTATGTCAATGACCTTACTAAGAGTATAAATGAATGTTACCTAACACAATATGTTGATGACAGTCAATTTCTTCATGCTGACACTGTAAATATTCTTGAGGATCTCTTCTAGGATTATAGAAACGTTAAGAAATGTAAAACAATATTTTCTTAAAAATGGACTCACGGCAAACCAAAAGAAAACACAATGTATCTTCAAAGGTAACAGACAACTTCTGCACACATTCCTCCAAACACCATTATAAATTATTATGGCAATCCTATTCACACAAGCATATATGTAAAACATCTAGGCGTCTGGATTGCCAGATATAATATATATTTTTTGATGTACATATACGTAAACTAACAAGGAGGAGGCAGTAGACACCTGCCGAAACGATAATTACTCCCAGTGAGGTCTAAAGCACGGTTCAGGGGGTGTTGTGAACTTATCATTAAACCCAGCTGTGACCTCACTGAACGTTTCCCTTTGTGTCTCACAACACAAAGGGGCAGTCATAGCCTGCCCTCTAGAGACAACTCTCTTCCTCCACACAAAACTACAAGCACCTAATAACACACACACACCCTTCACTCAAAAATTTCAAAATGATCATGGCGACTCCTACACTAGCCTCGGAGTCCCCACCTGGGGAGGGGACCATAAATGTCCCCAGGTCGGACTGCCTTTCTATCGATGACCCTAAGTGTCTTGACACTCCCTTCAACTTTTTCCTCATTAATTTCTGCAACATTCGCGGTCTAAGATCTAATTTTCAATCTGTAGAACACCACCCCTCCTCTTCTAAACCTCATCTTCTTTTCCTCACTGAAACTCAGGTGCCTGAGGCAACTGACAGTAGCCCCTTTTCTGTTCCCTTTCTCTATCCTCATTTTCGATCCAAAGATGGATGTTGCGTTTATGTGCGCAATGACGTAACCTGCTCTCGTGCCCACGCTCTTGAATCTTCCAAGTTTTCCACCATCCGGCTACGACTACAGAGTCACTCAAACTAAATTTATCTGTGCTGTATACCTCTCACCTGACTCCTCTGACTATAAGAAAATCTTTGACTACTTAACTTCCAAAGTTAAGCACATTCTGATCCTCTTCCCTTTTGCAGAGATCTCCATTCTTGAAGACTTCAATGTTCACCACCAGCTTCGGCTTTCCTCTCCCTTCACTGACCATCCTGGTGAACTAGCCTTCAACTTTGCTATCCTCCACGACCTAGAGCAATTGGTAAAACACCCTACTCGTATTCCTGACCGTCTTGGAGATACGCCCAACATTCTTGACCTTTTCCTGACGTATAATCCTTCTGCTTATGCTGTCACCCTTTCTTCTCCGTTGGGCTCCTCCGATCATTATCTCATATCTGTATCTTGTCCTATTGCTCCAATCCCTCCTCAGGATCCCCCTAAGCGAAGGTGCTTCTGGCGTTTTGCCTCTGCTAGTTGGGGGGACCTGAGGAGTTATTTTGTTGATTTTCCTTGGAATGACTACTGCTTTCGTGTCAGAGACCCGTCTTTGTGTGCTGAGCGCATAACAGAGGTGATAGTGTCTGGCATGGAGGCGTACATTCCGCACTCTTTTTCTCGACCTAAACCTTCCAAACATTGGTTTAACACGGCTTGTTCTCGTGCTATACATGATAGAGAGGTGGCCCACAAAAGGTACTTAAGCCTTCCATCACCAGAATCTCATGCACTTTATATTTCTGCCCGGAACCATGCCAAGTCTGTTCTCCAACAAGCCAAAAACTCCTTCATTAATAGAAAGTGTCAAAATCTTTCAAGATCCAACTCCCCTCGTGACTTCTGGCATCTAACCAAAAATATCTCCTATAACTTTGTTTCTTTTTTTTTCCCTCCTTTATTTCAACCAGATGGCACCACTGCTATCACATCTATTTCTAAAGCTGAACTCTTCGCCCAAACCTTTGCTAAAAACTCTACCTTGGGCGATTCTAGGTTTGTTCCTCCCTCTCCTCCACCCTCTGACTACTTCATGCTACCTATGAAAATTCTTCGCAATGATGTTTTCCATGCCCTTGCTGGCCTAAACGCTCGGAAAGCTTATGGACCTGATAGAGTCCCTCGTATTGTTTTTCGAAACTGTGCCTCAGTGTTTGCTCCTTGCTTATTCAAACTCTTTCAGCTCTGTCTGTCAACCTTTATTTCTTGCTGGAAGTTTGCCTACATTCAGCCTGTTCCTAAAAAGGGTGACCGTTCTAATTCCTCAAACTACCGTCCTATTGCTTTAATTTCCTGGCTATCTAAAGTTTTTTTTCTACTCTCAACAGAAAGATTCTTAAACATCTATCACTTCACAACCTTCTATCTGATCTCCAGTATGGGTTCCGTCAAGGCCGCTCTACTGATGATCTTCTGGCTTCCTTGCTGAGTCTTGGTCATCCTCTTTTAGAGATTTTGATGAAACTTTTGCTGTTGTCTTGGACATATCAAAAACTTTTGATAGAATCTGGCACAAAGCTTTGATTTCCAAACTACCCTCCTACGGTTTCTATCCTTCTCTCTGTAACTTCATCTCAAGTTTCCTTTCTGACCGTTCTATTGCTGCTGTGGTGGACGGTCACTGTTCTTCTCCTAAATCTATTAACAGTGGTGTTCCTCAGGATTCTGTCCTGTCACCCACTCTCTTCTTATTATTCATTAATGATCTTCTAAACCAAACTTCTTGTCCTATCCACTACTACGTTGATGATACCACCCTGCACTTTTCCACGTCTTTTCATAGACGCCCATTTCTTCAGGAATTAAACATTTCACGCAGGGAAGCCACAGAACGCTTGACTTCTGATCTTTCAAAAATTTCTGATTGGGGCAGAGCAAAATCGCTTTTGTTCAATGCCTCAAAAACTCAATTCCTCTGTCTATCAACTCGACACAACTTTCCAGACAACTATCTCCTCTTCTTTAGTGACGCTGTCCTCCTCTTCTACACTGAACATCCTCTGTCTGTATTATGAAGTGGAAGTTTCACATTTCATCTCTAGCTAAAACAGCTTCTATGAAGTTAGGTGTTCTGAGACGTCTCCGCCAGTTTTTTTTTTTTTTTTTTCACCCCCTCCCTCAGCTGCTAACTCTATACAAGATAACTCTATATATCCGTCCATGTATGGAGTATGCTTCACATGTCTGGGGGTGGGGTTCCACTCATACTGCTCTTCTAGACAGGGTGGAATCAAAAGTTTTTCTTCTCATCAACTCCTCTCCTCTAACTGACTGTCTTCATCTCTCTTATCTCCGCAATGTTGCATCTCTTTCTGTCTTCTACTGCTATTTTCATGCTAACTGCTCTTCCGATCTTGATAACTGCATGCCTCCTCTCCTTCCGCGGCCTCGCTGTACAAGACTTTCTTCTTTTTCTCACCCCTATTGTGTCCACCTCTCTAACGCAAGAGTTAACCAGTATTCTCAATCATTCATCCTTTTCTCTGCTAAACTCTGGAACCCCCTGCCTGCTTCTGTATTTCCATCTTCCTATGACTTGAATTCCTTCAAGAGGGAGGTTTCAAGACACTTATCCTTCAATTTTTGACTACCCCTTTGGACCCTTTTATGGGACTGGCGTTTCAGTGGGCATTTTTTTTTTATTGGACTTTTTTTATGTTGTCCTTGGCCAGTGTCCCTCCTACATAAAAAAAAATAAAATAAAATAAATAGATAAATAAAAAAATAAATATATAAGATAATTAATAGACCAAGCAAAAATTTTGATAAATTAATCTAAATAATTGTTGTACGATCTCTGATTCTAAATCTAATAAATTATTATACTGTTATACGGGGCTCAACTAATGAAACTTTGCTGCACAGTGTCCAGAAATTATAAAATTTTCCAGCCAGAATAGATGTTGGGTGTGCTGGGAAGTATGATCATGTAACCCGAATCATAAAAGAGTTAAAGTGACTGGAAATGAAAGAGAAGGATACCCTTGATAAATGTACCTTTGCTCATAAAACTATCAATGTTTTTTACCCAGATTGGTACCTCAAGTTCACTACTGTCAGAGAAAACACCACAAGTAACACAAAACATTGACTCATCTTCATGTGCCTAAAGACTGAACAGACTCTTGTGGAAGGGCTATCACGATACTTGGACCTATACTATGGAATTGGTTATTGTGTGTGTGTGTGTGTGTGTGTGTGTGTGTGTGTGTGTGTGTGTGTGTGTGTGTGTGTGTGTGTGTGTGTGTGTGTGTGTGTGCGCGCGCGCGCGTTTTATTTGATAGTTTCATATTTCATTATGACAATCTGTGTAAGCCGCATTGTAAGAATAACTATCTTTCATATCTCCCAATCCCCAACACTCACACTTGCCCTCATACTCTGCTGATCTCCCTCTTATTCCCCGTACACCAGTTTCTCTCTTCCCTCCAGACCATACTCTTCCTCTCTCACTGCCACAGCCTCCTGATCCTCCTTCGCCTCCACAAACCCCCTTCCGAACCTCCTTCCCCTCCACGGTCTTCCGCTCCTCTCGTTCCTCCACTGTCCCTATCCTTATACTACACTCCTACACCTCCGCAGGAGCCACAGCTAATTATCCAGTCACCACCTCTTCCGATGGACTCCGTCCTGGTTCCCTTCGGAACCCAGTCCAGATAGAGTAACACTTCGTTTGGGCACCGTGTTCTCCACATACCAGTATTAACAAGCTCCCATGTCCGTGCTTGTATATCACCTTTATATTTTTGCTTATTCACTTGGACTGTATGTTATTTGATTTGTATGATTTGTAAGATGCATGTATTATTATTATTATTTTTTTATTTATTTTTTTATTTTTTTTTTTTATGGAGCGGGGTTACTGTAGTGTACACACACACACACACACACACACACACACACACACACACACACACACACACACACACACAGAACAGCTGACACCTTCATTAGATTAGCGACCTCATCTACCAACCGGCAGGCCTGACCTCATCTACCAGCCACCAGGCATGAATACCTCATCTCTACTCATACTTGTCTTTTCAGTCAGTTAGAGACTAGCCTTACTACAATACATATCTCACTCCTCCCAATGCCTTTCCAAGCATTGTCAGTACATAAGGTTAAGCAATAAACCAAGTGAACGACACATTGTGTATGAAAAACACCTCGTCTCTACACTTCGGTTAGTTACCTCATCAATCCAATACCACCTTTTACATCTGAATATGCAGGAATAATTTACCTCCTTACAGAAGCTGAATTTTTGCAACGAGGAGTCACATTTCAGTGGTTTTTTTTTTTCCCTTTTTTTTTATGATAAATTGGTATATGGCATGTGTCATTGGATAAATGAAAGGGAAGAGGTTTTCTTTCAAAATAGTCCACAGAAAAAAAGTGCCTGGGCTTGTTTGGAAACCAGTCATAAGTAATGTGTTCACATTCGTTTCCCTGTTGATAGCAAGTGGAATGACTGGCATGTACTGGCAGAAGATGATATATTCTGGCCCTTCCATTTTTTATAAAGAAGTGACGAGCCATAGTCACTTCCTAAGCATTATGAAATTTTTGAGATTCTCGTTTGTTCAGCAAGTGAGGAAAGATGTAGGATCGAACCATACCTGGACATGTTATTTGAGCGATGCTAATGGATTATAAGGCCACACAAAGAATGTGGAAAGGCCGGTAGTCCTTTCGTCAGTTCATCAGATCAAAAAGATCCATATTTGGTGTAAATGTATTTTTATTGTGCCTTTCATATAACATTTGGAATGGATATTCTTGGAATTTTATAAAATATTATGGAAAAGACTTGTTTGCCTTTGGTGATCCATCAGCATCAGAATTAATAGTGGTTCATATTATGAGACATGAGTGATGAAACGTGGCAAATTTCCACGGATAAATAGTACATCAGTCCGTGTCTGGCTGAGTATCTGATAAGAAAACACTGACAACAAGAGTTGGCAGATGTCGCAGAGGTACACGGAAAGAGTTGATGGATCAGCCACTGATATATATATATATATATATATATATATATATATATATATATATATATATATATATATATATATATATATATATATATGTGTGTGTGTGTGTGTGTGTGTGTGTGTGTGTGTGTGTGTGTGTGTGTGTGTATGTAAAGCTCCATTGGGATGTCAATCCCCTAAGAAGAATAACCAAAAGGATGAACCAAAACAAGAGAATTGTCTTGTGACTTGAATGAATTCAAATCGTATGAAGGGGAAAATACAGAAGCAGGTTGGGAATTCCAGTATTAGTAAAGCTGATGAAACATTGTGACTACCTAATGGTTTCCTCTTGCGTTAAGGGAGTGGACACGATAGGGGTGAGATAAAAAAGAAAGTCTTGTGCAGCAAGGCAGCCGGAGGAGGGGAGGTATGTGGTTATCAAGATGAAATTAGCAGCATTCGTGAAAATAGCGTCAGAAAATCTTAAGAAATGCAACATTGCGGCAAAGAAAGAGCGACAGTGAGTTCAAGGAGAGAAGTTGATCAGACGAAATGCTTTTGATTCTACACTGTTTAGCAGCTCAGTGTGAATGGAACCCCTGTGAAGCGTACTCCATACAATAAGTCTCATGTACCGAGTTAACGGATGTGGGGTGAGAAAAATTTGCATAGATAAAAATTTCAAATAAGTTACAGAGAGAGGAGGGTAGTATGGAAATCAGAGTTCCGTCATAGACTCTATCAAATGCTTTTGATATGTCTAAGACAACGGTAAAAGTCTCACTGAAATCCCTATAACAAGGATGACCAAGACTCAGTAAGGAAACTCAAGATCACCAGTAGAACAGCCACTATGGAACCTATACTGGCTATCAGATACAAGGTTATGAAGTGGTAGATATTTCAGAATCTTTCTTTTGAGGATAGATAAAGGTTACTTCAGAGATGCAGGAAATTAAATCAATAGGACGGTAGCTTGAGGGATTAGAGCTTTTTTTTTTTTTTTTTTAAGAAGTGAATGAAGGCAAACTTCCAGCAGGAATGAAAGACAAATTTTGACAAGCACAATTAATAGAGTTTGAATAAGAGGTGATTACTTTAAATTGCTAGGTCTCAAACTCTCCTTGCTATTGTTTAAACATGCTTTTATATGCTACCTCTTAAACTCTCCCAGCTATCGTTTCAACGTATTTTTATGCGCTAACTTTCAAACTTTCCCAGCCATCGTTTCAACGTACTTTTATGTGCTAATTCTCAAACTCTCCCAGCCACTGTTTCAACTTATTATTAGGTGCTAGCCCTCAAACTCTCCACGGTATTGTTTTAACGCGTCATATCATGGCGTGAAGTCTGATGTCAGCAAATTCCAAAACGAGACATGAAGTTTCTAGCCCTCTCTCCACAGTCATTGTTTCATGTATAATGTATTCGTTCTTTACCAGAAAAACTCACATCAATGCGCAATTAGTCCCAGTGTAGTAATGGGAAGATTACGACCCGTGGCTGGTACAGGAAACAAATAAGGAAATTCACACCTAACGCCGCCCTAGAGCGCTCTCTCTCTCTCTCTCTCTCTCTCTCTCTCTCTCTCTCTCTCTCTCTCTCTCTCTCTCTCTCTCTCTCTCTCTCTCTCTCTCTCTCTACCACCTCTCCTGCCAAAACATTACATAGCTTTCAGTCCAGCCTCGCTGCCCAGCACCAATGATCCTGGTGACTCACTTTTTCACCGGTGGCCATCTACATCTTTACTGGTGTCTCTTTTCTGCTTAACGCCTATGCAACAGGCCTGCTGGCAGAGTTTCCTTCACACACCAACCCACCTTGGGTGACGGTAACCATATTTCGGCTCTCTCCCTGTCTTCCCCTCGTTCCTGCTTAATACGGCTGCTATAATTCCGTCTGTGTTGCCTGCATTCTTTTACCTCCTACCACCTCCATGTAGCATAGTTATTAGTTTTGTTATTATTATTATTATTATTATTATTATTATTATTATTATTATTATTATTATTATTGTATTTATTATTATTATTGTTGTTATTATCATTATTAAGAGTAAGTTAAATTTGTTTTCAAGGTTTACTTTCAGCAATTTATTTTTTTCTTTAGATATTACAATATACATTTTCTATGGATAAAGACCCATATTTCTGGTAATGAATACAGAGATTCCAGTGATAGACACATTTTAGTACGTAATCGTCCATCACTTTCTGGAAATATGATCGATGAAAAAATGTGCTTGTATGTTGACGCAGGGGCTTGGGTGCAGGGGTGATTGGACCGCGGATAGATGACAATCCTTGCAACGTCTTGCCGGTGGTATCTGATCTCAGACGCTTCACCCACCTCTTCACGGTTGTAGGACTTCTCCCTGCCCGCTTTGCTATGGTCCTCACCGAAACTCCACGCAACCACAGCCACATAAACCATAGCCGCTCGTCGCGGCTTGTGTTGTGACACGGCTGACCATGATGCATATTCTCATATTACTTCTGTTGAGAAATAGCTATTTTGTACATTACGAAGCTGTGACTACTGCCTAGTTATTACAACAAAAGGTCTCTCTCTCTCTCTCTCTCTCTCTCTCTCTCTCTCTCTCTCTCTCTCTCTCTCTCTCTCTCTCTCTCTCTCTCTCTCTCCATGTGGCAGATCTACAACCTAGCTGTAGGGTGTTAACTGCACGTAAATTTAGCACAGAAAACAGGATGAGAATGGTACACCAGATTGTACTCTCATAGTTGTGTTGCAATATATATGTATATATATATATATATATATATATATATATATATATATATATATATATATATATATATATATATATATATATATATATATATATATATATATATATATATATATATATACAAAAGTGTGTATGCATGTATTGTGTAATAGTACTGTATATATTTACTATATGTAATATTGGATTATTGCATATATAATTATTATGAAGGGAAGCAGCCTGGGTGGCAAGGAGAGAGAGAGAGAGAGAGAGAGAGAGAGAGAGAGAGAGAGAGAGAGAGAGAGAGAGAGAGAGAGAGAGAGAGAGAGAGAGAGAGAGAGAGAGAGAGACTGTGAATGTGTGTGTGTGTGTGTGTGTGTGTGTGTGTGTGTGTGTGTGTATGTGTGTGTGTGTGTGTGTGTGTATGTGTATGTGTGTGTGTGTGTGTGTGTGTGTGTATAATAATAATAATAATAATAATAATAATGATAATAATAAACGGATTATTCTTCAGGCAGTTAACAAACTGAAAATGTACAAAGGGGGTGAGGAAATACTTAACATTTATCCTAAAGCTAAGTCTAATCTGGAAGAGAGATACTATTGATTGATGGCTCGCACCATGGTGGGAATCGCGCTGAGTCTGTACCGGTCCGTGCGCGGCGCCTTTAGGGGCGTTATCTTGTTGTGGTGTCTGGTGGCACGGACCGGGCGAGGCGCGTCAGGTGGCAGCATATGTGTGTGTGTGTGTGTGTGTGTGTGTGTGTGTGTGTGTGTGTGTGTAAACTATGCATTATGGATGTCTGTGTATGTAAACCATACTCTTCCTTAAATTTATATTGTGTAATTTAAAAAAAAATAATAACAATAATTAAGATAAAACTGAAGATATGAACTGCCGTCGCTGAGCACTTATGGCCGTGCCTTTCTGGTAATAATATAGTGATTCTATACCTAAATCCTGAACATATCTGCATCTGCATCTACATCCGTGAGGATGTCATAATTTGATATACGCATCGACTATTTGGTGGAGACTAGTGAATGCCCAAAATGAAACACACAACGCCCGAGTGACAAACAAAAAGATCCAAAGAAGAAAGTTGGACGTCTTAAAATCTGGGATTTGATACTACACTCAAAAGACGAAAACTAATATCATCAGGAAATGTAATATAAAAAATAAATAAATATGGGCATAGATAATCATACAAAAAGAAATATGTAAAATAAACGAAAATGAAATTGCAACAGAAAGATGAAGATAACGTATAACCGTACTACAAAGATGAGCACTTGGAACTTGACCACTAAAGAAAATTCCTCTCATTAAGAGTACATTTTTTTTTTTTCCTTATTCTTCTATTTAAATACTTACACAACTTTAACGGGCCTAGGGATCCTCCTCAGAGACGGGACTGGCAATTCCACGAAGACGAACTGCACTCAAGGTGAAGGCATAAGGTGCCTGTTTCTCTCTCTCTCTCTCTCTCTCTCTCTCTCTCTCTCTCTCTCTCTCTCTCTCTCTCTCTCTCTCTCTCTCTCTCTCTCTCATTTTCTTACTGTACATGTATTTAACATTCACAGCCTAAAGTTAAGTTTGTCCCTTAAGTATGTTCAATGGAGTATCTCTTTAAGATGTGTCCAGATGGGCGGGCCTGATCGTCGGACATGCCTGATTGACGGGGAATTGACCGAGCGCCCCTTGAGCGAAATCACCAGGCGGTGCCAGGTGGCTTGAGCTTCGACTCTGCCACATGTAAAGTTAATATAGTGTACCCGTAGCAGGGATGGCTCCCACATCCCACATCGCTGTAATACGGTTCACATCAGTACCTCGCGATGTCTTCCGCAGAGACTTCCAGTGAGCAACCTGTATCATTACACATTACTCTCCACATTAGACTGTTATAGCATGATACAATATTTTTTATCTATTCGTATTAACATCACAGTAATATAACTGCACACAACAGACAGTTTAGTTAAATAAATAGAAAGATCACCAACAAGTATTCACCCTTCAGTACCTCATATATGGCCCAACATGATTTTGGGATTATACAGGGAAAGTTTTGTTTAGATATACATTTATTATACTGCAGTGCCAAATACGTACATCCAGTTGCTAAAAATCTCGGCGTTACTTCCAAACGAGCTTCTGTTGTTATGCTGTTTCATGTTTGTTTACTTTCATTATGAATGGCTCTACATTTGCTTGTAAGGTATAAAAAGTGTTTACGCTCATTTTCATATATTCCCTGATGTTTTGCTCATGGCCATGTTGTAGTTCCCGAAGTATTGTTGTGATTCCATATTTTTTTTTTTTTAATCGAGCAAATTTTACAATATATATATATATATATATATATATATATATATATATATATATATATATATATATATATATATATATATATATATATATATATATATATATATATATATATACACACACATATATAACAACTTCTACCTGTTCTTGTAACATATTGGGGGCCCATCTGGGATTTCATCTTATGTACTGGTATATTATTTGTATGTTAACGTAACTGCTAGTTAAGTAATCACTGTTTCTGATTTGTTAAAGTTTGTTTTCAGGCATACATACCCATTGACATACATATATAAACACATTATTCACACTCGTTTTCATCACTTCTTCGTTTATCTCACGAGTATCTGCTGGTGGGTGCACGGTGACCTTAACTTTAAATATTTCACGATAGACCTGGTGAATAGGTAAAGGGCTAACTGTGTATTCACATCGGTAGTTATATCGGTTTCAGGTACGGATTATTCGTGAAGTTCCACTTCTTCACATATTGCTCCGAGATTCATGCTCACTCATTTGGGGTCATTGAAGCTCCAAATCAATTCTTAATTTCCTCGCGAGTAACTAGACCAATCTAAACTCAAAAGAGTACTTTAGGCCAACTCCTGTTTGTTGTAAGTGAGGTACATCATTCGCTGACCTACGGCTAGTTATGTCTGTGAAGGAAAAGTACCTGAGGGATCATGCCCCTCTCTCTTAAAGGTTGTTAACTCGTGTCCAAGGCTGCAAATCCTGTCTTTGCAGTTAATAATCCTCTCGAATCTTATGTCAAGGCTTTAACTCAAGTGAAACTTAGGAGATAACTTGTGGTAGAGTTTTGATATCAAATCTATTCATTTTCTACTCAAGTGAGTACATCAAAATAACAAAATTCCTAGACCATAGAGAATTTGTAGGAAATCCTTCTGTAGAAGAATTTAAAGACTCCAAAGTAACCAAGGATCAACTAAAATAAATTGCTAGTGGTTTCGAGATTCCATTCAACATGACATTGGAAAAAAATTACCTCATGACACTCATTTTAACTCATCTTGGAAAAAAAAAAACCTAGCCCTAGTAAAGGACTCGAGATAGTCAGACTAAAGATCTTAATATCCTTTTAGAAATAAAAAAAAAAAAAAGTTAAAATGAAGGCCTTGCAAATGCAGATAGATTATGAGGAGGAGGAGAATGAGAGACAAAGAAAACATGAAGGCAGACAAAGAGAACATGAGGAGAAACAAGCAGAGAAAGAGCTCACCAGTTACTCCTGTTGCATAAATAACCTCCAAACAAGGCTTAGATCACTAACAACAATTATCAGATCAAGATCCCGAAAGTTTCTTCAGAGAATTCAAATCCTCTACTGAACACTTTCTTGCCTCAGGAAGACTGGACATGGCTCCTAAAGCCTAAGCTCACTGAGAAAGGTTTAACTATCTTGGGAGGTCGAGAAAATAACACTGATTATGCCTCGGTTAAGAAAGATATTTTAGTTGCATATTCCATTACAACAGAGGGTTACAGACAAAAATTTAGGAATCTTAAACTCCAGCACCAGACATTCTTGGAGTTTGCATCAGATAAACCACTTAAGTACAGAGTGCTGCAAAAGTGGCTTAAGTCGGCTTTAGTCACCACATACGACCAGCTAGTAAACTTGTTCGCCTTAGAGGAATTTAAACGCAAGGTACCTCATTCAGTTGTAATGCACATCACCAGCAGAGACGAGACAGATTTACTCAAAGCAGCTGAAATTGCAGACGTGTTTTCACTGATTCACTGTCCAGGTCCCGTGGGAGAAAGGAAGGCTGAGTCAATTGTAAAGTTGCCAACACCATCAGAGGATATTGTTACGACTTTAAATCCTGCCCCTCTCACGGCTGCCTTTATCTCGGTTCAGTTGCCCAAGTTACCACCGATATAAGTTGGCTTCACTGTGGGTTACAAGGTCCTTCTGATCTCTTTCACCCTGTACACAGACAGTCGGATCATCACGTTATGCTCCTCTTCCTGGATGTCACTACCTGAGATAGCCTCCCTACCCTACCTCCTGCGCAGCATAGTACGGACCTCACAGTCACCTCCACCGAATCCTGGCTTCCTTTGGTAAAGTACACGACTGAGGTCTTTAGCCTGTTTAGCCCACCAACAGGCAAGGGAATACTACAACAGCTCAGTCACTCTCAAAAACTGGGAAAGAATCAATAGCCACTTCCTAGGAGGCACAGCCACAAGCGAAAAACATATATGAAAATTCTAATATTCTATAGGATACTGCCTTCTCAAACTACAAGACTAATATCCACCCACATCCATAGAACATTATCTCTCTCTCCGCTATCTCTCTTTCCGCCATGTAACACCATTTGTGTCTCCTCAGAAGAACTACGGCCACCCAGGACTGACCAGGCTTGGAGAAGAAGCAAGCGCTACCGTACCGAAGAGATGTACTCTAAGCTCAGAGCCCCCTAAATAAGGCTTGAGCTTAGTATCATTTAACAACACAACAACATATCCATAAACAAATTGCCCCCGAACAGAATAGAGAGGGTATTCTCACTGTTCACAGACACGACAAATACTCAAACAGTATAACCGAGGAGTCATTGTGGGAGGTATTTCATTACTTATGAGATACTAAAATCACAGGCAGACTCTTGGAGACCCCTATATCTCGCCTAACATCAGTAGGGGCTTACTACTATACTAGTCAAATAGTATCATATGAATCTAATCGCTCTCTAAATGTAAGCATGCAAACTATCCAAGTCTCACCCTGCCTCAACATGCACGTCCTCACCTCTCAGCGACTGAACAATAACTAGGCACGCACTTTACTCCCCCCACGGTAGGGAGAATCACATGACAAAGAAAGGGGGGGTTGGGCGGCACAGGGATGGGATGGGGGAATGATGTGTCGCGTCAGCCCGCCACAAACTGTGAGCAGCGAGATTTTAATGATTTTGCCTGCTACACCTCCCTAAAGAGGATAGTGGCAATTTGACTATGTCATGTTCTCATTACTTTATAATCTTTCAAACAATAGGACTCCTAACATGGTGCTCAAAACAGGTGTGGGGGGAGGTGGGGAAGAGAAACAACCGCAGCCTACTCAGCGAGCAGACCCCTCTTCGTCGCTCAGGACTCTCTTCGTCTCTTCTCTCCTTCTTCGCAGTTTCTTCTTTTGTTTAACTCGTTGCAAATGACACGCCCTTCCTCCACGGAAAATTTCGGAAGTTGCCCACAGCTTACGAAAGTTTTGTATGTGCAATACATTCAAAATTTTATACAATTAATTGGGAGAATCACATGAAACTCAAACAGGGCGCTCACACAAATTACAAAACAAAGGTTACTAAAACGCTGATATAAACAAGTCACAACAATAGGAAACAACTTGTCCTTTTACTCTTACAGTGCTTTTTCTTCTTTCTTCTACTTCATCAAGATTCGTCTCTGGTTCTCATTCAGGACCTGTGATCTCCCAGGGTACATTGGTGTGCAGGTACGTTCTTCCAGCAGCTATGGCTGCTCCTCCTTCTCCCGTGACTCTTGTCTCCTCTCCTCCGTCTCCGTCGTCTTCTTTGTTCTCTTCCTTCGTTACTCTCCACCCTCTACACCTATTCTCACTTCCTCTTCCACACACCTTACTCCTTCTCCGGTACTCTCTCCTGTTCACTGCGCAAATGCAAGAGTCACCAAGCACTGACATTCCTGTGCCCTTGCAACATGCAACAAGCCCACTAGAGACTGTAGTCTGGTGCATCATGACGGCACCGCCAGGCAATACACTTCCTAACCAAACAAACTTACCCCTCTGGGCCGCCAAGGAAGTTCAACTCGCTGGCCCCTTCAAGTCTCCTCAATGGAGAACACACTAATCTCTCCTCCGAGCTTTCATTACGCATAACATCACTCTTCGGACTCCTTGGAGCCACCGTGTCACACCCATAAATTTCAATAAAACAAAAGTGCCACTTCCTTGGTAAAAATAAGAGGTGGATTCTGGGCACTCTTAACAAAACAAAATCATATTCCCCGGACATAATACGACCAACTGTCTCTCATTGCCTGGCACAATAATTTCACTGCTCCTTTACAAGACGCATCCCACATTCCCGCACGCGAAGCCAGATTCCCGCACTATACAACAAAACCCGGCTCCACCATGAGCCTGACCAGCGTGCCCTTGGACCAACACCACTGGTCTCAGCAATTAAACCCACGTGCACTCATCAAACCCGATACCTTGTCGCTCCGAAGAGGACAGCGTCCATCATCACCAGGGCTGGCATTAACCCCCACCACCCACCAGAAAAAAGAGCCAGCCTGTGTGTGTTTTTTTTTTTTTTTTTTTTTATTTTACATATCAAAGTTAAGTTCTATATTATACTAATAAATAAGGTCTATATATGTATATATACATAAAATATGTAAAAGTATTCAAGATTGATCCGTTCATTTCCTTTACAGAACAAGTTAACATAGGCTTTGTCCAACTTGACCATCCTGTATCACCATGATCTTAGCAAGTGTCTGTTTTTTGTTATTAAAAAGTGTCAAAATCTTTTAAGATTTAACTCTCCTCGAGACTTCTGTCACCTAGCCAAAAACATTTTCCTTAACTTTGCTTCTTCAGCTTTCCTTTCTTTATTTCAACCGGATGGCACCACTTACCTTTGCTAAAATCTCTACCTTGGATGATTCAGGCATTGTTCCTCCCTCTCCTCTACCCTCTGATTAATTCATCTTACACATTAAAATCCTTCTCAGTGATGATTTCCATGCCTTCGCAGGTCTAAACCCTCAGAAGGCTTATGGACCTGATGGGATCTCTCCTATTGTTCCACGAAACTGTGCCGTCGTGTTTGCACTTAGCCTAGCCTTTCAACTATAACAGTCAACATCCACCTTTCCTTCTTGTTTGAACTTCGCCTACATTCAGCCTGTTCCTAAAAAGGATGACCGTTTTAATCCCTTAAACTATCGTCCTATTGGTTTAATGTCCTCCTTATCTAAAGTTTTGAATCTATCCTCAACAGGAAGATTCTTAAACATCTTTCATATCACAACCTTCTGATTGATTACCGATATGGGTTCCATTGAGATCGCTCAATTGGTGATCTGGCTTTCCTTACTGAGTCTTGGTCATCCTCTTTTAGGGATTTTGGTGAAACTTTTGCTGTTGGCTTAGGCATATCAAAAGCTTTTAATGGAGTCCGGCACAAAGCTTTGATTTCCAAACTGTTTGGCTTCTATCCTTCTCTCTGTAACTTTATCTCAAGTTTCCTTTCTGACCGTTCAATTGCTGCTGTGGTAGATGGCCATTGTTTTTCTTCTAAATCTGTTAACAGTGTTCAGGGTTCTGTCCTGTCACCCCTTCTCACTGGTCTCACTCATACTGCTCTTCTAGACAGGGTGGAATCAAAAGCACTTCATCTCATCAACTCCTCTCTTCTAAGTAATTGATTGTCTTCAGCCTCTCTCTCATCGCTGCAATATTGCATCTTTTGTTATCCTCTACCGCTATTTTCATTTTTTTTTTTTTTTTTTTTTTTTTTTATGTAGGAAGGATACTGGCCAAGGGCAACAAAAATCTAATAAAAAAAATGCCCACTGAAATGCCAGTCCCTAAAAGGGTCAAAGCAGTGGTCAAAAATTGGTGGATAAGTGTCTTGAAACCTCCCTCTTGAAGGAATTCAAGTCATAGGAAGGTGGAAATACAGAAGCAGGCAAGGAGTTCCAGAGTTTACCAGACGAAGGGATGAATGATTGAGAATACTGGTTAACTCTTGCGTTAGAGAGGTGGACAGAATAGGAGTGAGAGAAAGAAGAAAGTCTTGTGCAGCGAGGCCGCGGAAGGAGGGGAGGCATGCAGTTAGCAAGATCAGAAGAGCAGTTAGCATGAAAATAGCGGTAGAAGACAGCAAGAGATGCAACATTGCGGCGGTGAGAGAGAGGCTGAAGACAGTCAGTTAGAGGAGAGGAGTTGATGAGACGAAAAGCTTTTGATTCCACCCTGTCTAGAACAGCAGTATGAGTGGAACCCCCCCAGACATGTGAAGCATACTCCATACATGGACGGATAAGGCCCTTGTACAGAGTTAGCAGCTGGGGGGGTGAGAAAAACTGGCGGAGACGTCTCAGAACACCTAACTTCATAGAAGCCGTTTTAGCTAGAGATGAGATGTGAAGTTTCCAGTTCAGATTATAAGTAAAGGACAGACCGAGGATGTTCAGTGTAGAAGAGGGGGACAGTTGAGTGTCATTGAAGAAGAGGGGATAGTTGTCTGGAAGATTGTGTCGAGTTGATAGATGGAGGAATTGAGTTTTTGAGGCATTGAACAATACCAAGTTTGCTCTGCCCCAATCAGAAATTTTAGAAAGATCAGAAGTCAGGCGTTCTGTGGCTTCCCTGCGTGATATGTTTACCTCCTGAAGGGTTGGACGTCTATGAAAAGACGTGGAAAAGTGCAGGGTGGTATCATCAGCATAGGAGTGGATAGGACAAGAAGTTTGGTTTAGAAGATCATTAATGAATAATAAGAAGAGAGTGGGTGACAGGACAGAACCCTGAGGAACACCACAGTTAATAGATTTAGGAGAAGAACAGTGACCGTCTACCACAGCAGCAATAGAACGGTCAGAAAGGAAACTTGAGATGAAGTTACAGAGAGAAGGATAGAAACCGTAGGAGGGTAGTTTGGAAATCAAAGCTTTGTGCCAGACTCTATCAAAGGCTTTTGATATGTCCAAGGCAACAGTAAAAGTTTCACCAAAGTCTCTAAAAGAGGATGACCAAGACTCAGTAAGGAAAGCCAGAAGATCACCAGTAGAGCGTCCTTGACGGAACCCATACTGGCGATCAGATAGAAGGTTGTGAAGTGATAGATGTTTAAGAATCTTCCTGTTGAGGATAGATTAAAAAACTTTAGATAAGCAGGAAATTAAAGCAATAGGACGGTAGTTTGAGGGATTAGAGCGGTCACCCTTTTTAGGAACAGGTTGAATGTAGGCAAACTTCCAGCAAGAAGGAAAGGTAGATGTTGACAGACAGAGCTGAAAGAGTTTGACTAGGCAAGGTGCAAGCACGGAGGCACAGTTTCGGAGAACAATAGGAGGGACCCCATCAGGTCCATAAGCCTTCTGAGGGTTTAGGCCAGCGAGGGCATGGAAAACATCATTACGAAGAATTTTAATACGAGGCATGAAGTAGTCAGAGGGTGGAGGAGAGGGAGGAACAAGCCCAGAATCGTCCAAGGTAGAGTTTTTAGCAAAGGTTTGAGCAAAGAGTTCAGCTTTAGAAATAGATGTGATAGCAGTGGTGCCATCTGGTTGAAGTAGAGGAGGGAAAGAAGAAGAAGCAAAGTTATTGGAGATATTTTTGGCTAGATGCCAGAAATCACGAGGGGAGTTAGATCTTGAAAGGTTTTGACATTTTCTGTTAATGAAGGAGTTTTTGGCTAGTTGGAGAACAGACTTGGCATGGTTCCGGGCAGAAATATAAAGTGCATGAGATTCTGGTGAAGGAAGGCTTAAGTACCTTTTGTGGGCCACCTCTCTATCATGTATAGCACGAGAACAAGCTGTGTTAAACCAAGGTTTAGAAGGTTTAGGACGAGAAAAAGAGTGAGGAATGTACGCCTCCATGCCAGACACTATCACCTGTTATGCGCTCAGCACACAAAGACGGGTCTCTGACACGGAAGCAGTAGTCATTCCAAGGAAAATCAGCAAAATACCGCCTCAGGTCCCCCCAACTAGCAGAGGCAAAACGCCAGAGGCACCTTCGCTTAGGGGGATCCTGAGGAGGGATTGGAGTGATAGGACAAGATAAAGATATGAGATTGTGATCGGAGGAGCCCAACGGAGAAGAAAGGGTGACAGCATAAGCAGAAGGATTAGAGGTCAGGAAAAGGTCAAGAATGTTGGGCGTATCTCCAAGACGGTCAGGAATACGAGTAGGGTGTTGCACCAATTGCTCTAGGTCATGGAGGATAGCAAAGTTGTAGGCTAGTTCACCAGGATGGTCAGTGAAGGGAGAGGAAAGCCAAAGCTGGTGGTGAACATTGAAGTCTCCAAGAATGGAGATCTCTGCAAAAGGGAAGAGGGTCAGAATGTGCTCCACTTTGGAAGTTAAGTAGTCAAAGAATTTCTTATAGTCAGAGGAGTTAGGAGAGAGGTATACAGCACAGATAAATTTAGTATGAGAATGACTCTGTAGTCGAAGCCAGATGGTGGAAAACTCGGAAGATTCAAGAGCGTGGGCACGAGAGCAGGTTAAGTCATTGCGCACATAAACGCAGCATCCAGCTTTGGATCGAAAATGAGGATAGAGAAAGTAGGAGGGAACAGAAAAGGGGCTACTGTCAGTTGCCTCAGACACCTGAGTTTCAGTGAGGAAAAGAAGATGAGGTTTAGAAGAGGAGAGGTGGTGTTCTACAGATTGAAAATTAGATCTTAGACCGCTAATGTTGCAGAAGTTAATGAAGAAAAAGTTGAGGGGGGTGTCAAGACACTTACGGTCGTCGACGGAAAGGCAGTCCGACCTGGGGACATTTATGGTCCCCTCCCCAGATGGGGACTCCGAGGCTGGTGTAGGAGTCGCCATGATTTTAAAATTTTTTGAGTGAAGGGTGTGTGTGTTATTAGGTGCTTGTAGTTTTGTGTGGAGGAAGAGAGTTGTCTTTAGAGGGCAGGCTGTGACTACCCCCTTGTGTTGTGAGACACAAAGGGAAACGTTCAGTGAGGTCACAGCTGGGTTTAATGATAAGTTCACAGCACCCCCTGAACAGTGCTTTAGACCTCACTGGGAGTAATTATCGTTTCGGCAGGTGTCTACTGCCTCCTCATGCTAACTTCTCTTCTGAACTTAGGAACTGTATGCCTCCTCTCCTCCCGTGGCCTCACTGCAAGACACTTTCTTTCTCTCAACCCTATTCTGTCCACCTCTTTAGTCCAAGAGCTAACCAGTATTCTCAATCATTCATCCCTTTTCCTGGTAAACTCTTGAACTCACTTTTCTGCTTTTGTATTTCCTCCTTCCTATTACTTGAACTCTTTCAAGAGGGACGTTTCAATATACTTACCCTGTAATTTCTGACTACCACTTTTTTTTATTATATATATATATATATATATATATATATATATATATATATATATATATATATATATATATATATATATATATATATATATATATATATATATATATATATATATATATATATATATATATATATATATATATATATATATATTTTGCTCTTGGCTCCTCCTACATGAAAAAAAAAAACTATTTTTTTTCATTCTAGATTATCTTTAATTGCTTATTTAAACTGGTTTACATATAAACATGAAGAATAAACATAAAAAAAATAATAATAATAAAATCTATAAAAACCCAATAGATCCTCTAGTTTTTTTTTTTTTTTTTAACTCGTGTTTTTTAGAACCCTGATCATCACACACCTGACCCTTTTCTAGGCCCAGCATCTGACAATCAACAACAGCAACTCGGCTAAACGAAGCTCCCAGCAACACTGAGGGTGCTTTCCGAGCGGCAAGCAGGACACTATCAATCAACAACCTCACTAAGCGCTGCCTCCCGACGCGGCGCCGTAACACTCGCGTCAACGACATCATCAAAACTCTCCCTGGAAGGAGGAATCGGGCTACAAACATTTCTAATATTCCCACTCTAGGAGAAACAAATCTCAGCAGAACACGGGGCAGAGGGGCCCCAGACAAGAGGTCATCAGGTTTGCCCGCCTGACCCATGCAGCTACACAACAAACGTGTCCATCTCCGGCCACCAAAACCGGAGTCATCCAAAACAGCCAAACACCGGGCTGCTACGTGCTATTTGCATTCATACCTCCTTAATTACAGATGGCACAACCAACTCGAGCTCCAGACCTTTGTCTTCCTCTCGACTTTTGCTAGTCAAATTATTGTTATCACCTGCCATCACTGCCCGACACTCTGCTTCCTTGCCATCCAATCCTGCCTTGGCAAGTAGTGGGGTAACATTTACCTAAGATGTAGTTAAGTGGCATAAGCAGAGTACAGGCAGAGAAAGAACAACGAAACAAATGATAAATAACTATCTCCCACACGTAGCTATAAAGCTTCCAGCTATCCTGGCGAAGTTGCCAGTTTCCGTTACGACCGCAAATCCCGGCCTTGTCACGACTGCTTTCATCTCGGTTCGTCTCCCTAAGTTACCACTGATGTAACTTGGTGCGAGGCTTAATTATGGGTTAAAAAGGAGGCACTACGCTGCCTCCTGCGCAGCGTAGTGCAGAGCTCACATTCAACTCCACAAGGACTTTCTGGCCTCTTGTGTTGAATTACACAACTGAGCTCGTCAACCTGTTTCACCCACTAACAGACAACAGCACAGTCATGTGCTTGTCATGTGCTTGTCATGCGTCTTGTCATGTTACTGGCCGAGTTTACCTTGAAAGGGAACACGTTTTCTAGGTGTCCCCCGTGTTCAGTTTGCCTGCCTTTCAGACATTATCCTTATTATTGGTTATAAGTTAGTATAATGCTTATTTATTTATTTTATATCATGTAGCATTATTCTCTTCATAATTTAAGTTCTCTATATCTTTATATGTATAAGGAAGGAACTATAATAGAGGTGGAAATATGTTGAAACGAGGGGAGCTTGAGTGGGCAACAACACATTCCAAAGAGGGGAAGGCAGAGGGGAGGCGTCTCTCAGGAAAGAAATTTGGTGTGGAATGGTGGTGGAGAGAGTGTGTGGAGGTATTAGAGATGTGGCGGTATAACCTCGATATCCAGGATCAGGTTAGTGAGTCTTTTGTGGTCTTGTCCGCTGAAATTCGGTTAGTGAATTGTGCTGGCGACGCTGGTTTGAGATGGTCATAGGTCAAACCAGCAGCCATTTTGTGAGTAGAGGCTGTGGTGTTGTCTTTGGAAGCTGGTGTTATGGTGTATTGGTGATTTTGGGGATGGCGTTATGGTGTTGTGAGTGATCTTTGGTGATTATGATGACGTCTTGTGAGGTGTGAGGAGAAAAAACATGGGAATTATTGTCTAGGGACGCGGTAAACGGGTTCTGAGTTGTGTGTGTGAAGTGACGAGAACGTCATGTATTGACGTTTACTACCTCATGCTGTTTGTGAATTATCATTAGTATTAATATATATGGTTGTAACATAGAATAATCGTGTTTTCTACTCCCCTAACATTGATCTCGTACCTGAGGTGATTCCTGGTGTGCCGTGTCAAGGTAAGGGTACAGTGAGAGAATGTAATTCTGGCGATTTCGAATAGGTAGGGTAGGCAGTCGAAGCCTTTTAAAAACCCAGATCTTTAAAACTTTCTGGGATCAGTGTACCGTCCACTTTCCTGGAAAGATAACCGGGATCGTACGATCGTAAGTAGCGATCGTAACACTCTCAACAGCTGGGAAAAAATCAATAGCGACGTTCTTGGAAGCACAGCTACGAGAAGCGACAAACACTTGTAATGATTATAATATTCTATGAAATGCTGCCCTCTCAAACATCCATAGAACATTATCTCTCCTGTCATCCAACACCATCTGTGTCTCCTCAGAAACTCAAATGTCCTCTATTCCCAGAGCCCCCTAAAGAACACTGGAGCCTAGTAACATTTAACAACACAAAAACATATACACAAATAAGCTGCCCAGAGAACAGAACAGAGAGGGTCTACTGATCATTCACAGACACGCCAAATACTTGACTAGTACAGCCGAGGAGTCGTTGTAGGAGGTATCTTTTTACTTACAAGGCACTACAATCGTAGGCAGACTGTTGCAGACACCTATCTCTCACCTAACATCAGCAGGGACTTACTGCTAGTATAGTCAAATAGTATCATATGAATCTAATCGTCATCTAAATGTAAGCACGCAAATTATCCAAGTCTTGCCCTGCTTCAACTCGCACTTCTTTATCTCTCAGCAACCAAACAATGACCAAGGCACGCGTTCTACCTGCGCGCTTCTCAAAGTGAAGTGGGGAGTGGGGGTGGAGGATGTTACATGACAAAGAACAAGGAGGGGTACGGGACGGGTTAGTGATGTGTCGCGCCCGCCCGCCGCACACTATGAACAGTGAGATTTTAATAATTTTACTGGCTACACCTTCCTGAAAAGGATAGTGGCAATTTAACTGTCATGATGTTCATTACTTTATAACGTTTCGAAACAATAGCATTCCTAACATGGTGTTCAAAAGGCGAGTGGGTTGGGGAAGACGAACAACAACTACTCGAGCCTACTTACCGGGCAGTTCCTCTTCCGCTGCTCTGGACTTTCGCTTCGTCTCATCTCTACCTTCCTATTCTACTTCGGTATTTCCTTTTCTGTTTAAATTGATGCACATGACCATATACAGCAAGTAAGATGGCTGGGGAGACCGACACATTGAGTAAACCTGTATACTCCTCAAATTCATGTGCGCTTCCACAACATCGTTGTTTTTTTTTTTATGAAACTATCCCAACAACAGCACCGTGTGAGAGGGCTAGAAATGGCATGCATTAGTAATGTATCGGATATCTGCCTTTGTCTCATTCTGCGCAGTGGGAACAGTGTGCATTGTTATATGTGTCCGCATTTTTAGATAATAAAAAATCCATGTTTAATAATCCAGATCCCTGTCAAAAAAACGGCGGAGGTCGCTAATCGCCACCATTCTTTTATCTTTTCTTCTCTCAATCTTTTCACTGACAACTCTCAGTTCCTGTCACTAACTAAATTCTGTTCCTCCTTGTTTTCTTCCTTATTATCTCTCTCTCTCTCTCTCTCTCTCTCTCTCTCTCTCTCTCTCTCTCTCTCTCTCTCTCTCTCTCTCTCTCTCTCTCTCTCTATTTATATATATATATATATATATATATATATATATATATATATATATATATATATATATATATATATATATATATATATATATATATATATATATATATATATATATATATATGCACACACACACACACACACGAGAACATAATAGAAGGAGATTGCAAAACATCACTTGCCCTATGCAAGGCAGCTCTTAAGCATTTATGACCTACCTTCTTTCATTCTCAATCATACTTTTATTCAACTTCATCTTAAAGTTTTCTAATGTATGTGACCCTACGTACTACTTTTTACTAAGTTTGTTTCACTCTACCACAATCCTATTTGTAAACTAATTTGTGCCTATCTTCTTTTAAAGGAGCTTATAAGTTATAACCTTTACCTAACTTGTTCTCTGACTAAAAGAATCAGATTTATATACCCTTTTTTTTTTTTTATGTAGGAAGGATATTGGCCAAGGGCAACAAAAATCTAATAAAAAAAAAATGCCCACTGAAATGCCGGTCCCATAAAAGGGTCAAAGCAGTGGTCAAAAATTGGTGGATAAGTGTCCTGAAACCTCCCTCTTGAAGGAATTCAAGTCATAGGAAGGTGGAAATACAGAAGGAGGCAGGGAGTTCCAGAGTTTACCAGAGAAAGGGATGAATGATTGAGAATACTGGTTAACTCTTGCGTTAGAGAGGTGGACAGAATAGGGGTGAGAGAAAGAAGAAAGTCTTGTGCAGCGAGGCCGCGGAATGAGGGGAGGCATTCAGTTAGCAAGATCAAAAGAGCAGTTAGCATGAAAATAGCGGTAGAAGACAGCTAGATATGCAACATTGCGGCGGTGAGAGAGAGGCTGAAGACAGTCAGATAGAGGAGAGGAGTTGATGAGACGAAAAGCTTTTGATTCCACCCTGTCTAGAAGAGCAGTATGAGTGGAACCCCACCAGACATGTGAAGCATACTCCATACATGGACGGATAAGGCCCTTGTACAGAGTTAGCAGCTGGGGGGGGGTGAGAAAGACTGGCGGAGACGTCTCAGAACACCCAACTTCATAGCTGTTTTAGCTAGAGATGAGATGTGAAGTTTCCAGTTCAGATTATAAGTAAAGGACAGACCGAGGATGTTCAGTGTAGAAGAGGGGGACAGTTGAGTGTCATTGAAGAAGAGGGGATAGTTGTCTGGAAGGTTGTGTCGAGTTGTTAGATGGAGGAATTTGAGGAGTTTTTGAGGCATTGAACAATACCAAGTTTGCTCTGCCCCAATCAGAAATTTTAGAAAGATCAGAAGTCAGGCGTTCTGTGGCTTCCCTGCGTGACATGTTTACCTCCTGAAGGGTTGGACGTCTATGAAAAGACGTGGAAAAGTGCAGGGTATTATCATCAGCGTAGGAGTGGATAGGACAAGAAGTTTGGTTTAGAAGATCATTAATGAATAATAAAAAGAGAGTGGGTGACAGGACAGAACCCTGAGGAACACCACTGTTAATGGATTTAGGAGAAGAACAGTGACCGTCTACCACAGCAGCAATAGAACGGTCAGAAAGGAAACTTGAGATTTCTGGCATCTAGCCAAAAATATCTCCAATAACTTTGCTTCTTCTTCTTTCCCTCCTGTACTTCAACCAGATGGCACCACTGCTATCACATCTATTTCTAAAGCTGAACTCTTTGCTCAAACCTTTGCTAAAAACTCTACCTTGGACGATTCTGGGCTTGTTCCTCCCTCTCCTCCACCCTCTGACTACTTCATGCCACGTATTAAAATTCTTCGCAATGATGTTTTCCATGGACTCGCTGGCCTAAACCCTCGGAAGGCTTATGGACCTGATGGGGTCCCTCCTATTGTTCTCCGAAACTGTGCCTCCGTGCTTGCACCTTGCCTTGTCAAACTCTTTCAGCTCTGTCTGTCAACATCTACCTTTCCTTCTTGCTGGAAGTTTGCCTACATTCAACCTGTTCCTAAAAAGGGTGACCGCTCTAATCCCTCAAACTACCGTCCTATTGCTTTAATTTCCTGCTTATCTAAAGTTTCAGGCTTGCGCCTGAAACAAAGTCAAAGACTTGTATCATATCATCACACAACATGCGCCTTTCCGATTAGTATAACATGAGGTGTTTTAATCTACCATAGTGAAGTTATTTTTTTCTGTCCTTGGATCATTCTAGACATCTTTCTTTTGACTGGGTCCTATTAAACAACGCAAGAACTGTTGAGCGCTGTAATGAACTGTTTTCTTGGCGCCGATCAAGGACTACTACATACCTATTCTCTCTCTGAAGTGGATGTCGCAGCACTTGCGCATAAGAAACTATTATTATTTAATTTGATTTTTAATTAGACGGAGAATTCTACATATACTGATGTTGCATTTACCATTTCTCTTTCAACAAGGGATGGTCTCGGTCCTTCAGTCTCCGCAAATTTACTCACGTCGCCAATAATCCCGGAAGTTGGAAAATTAATGTAAATTATGAAAAGTGTTGGGCCTAAAGCAGACACCTGCGGAACATCACAAATATTTTTTGTAATTTTATTTATTTATCTATTTTCTTTATTTCTATCCTTTGCACTCTACAGTTAAACCACTCTTTAATCCAGTGAAAAAACAATCCGTTAAGTTTAATCTCCTTAATAATAATGATGATGATGATGATAATAATAATAATAATAATAATAATAATAATAATAATAGTAATAATAATAATAATAGTAATGATAATAATAATAAATGGAGAACTCTTATAAAAAACCTTGCTGTAACCAAAATATATTACATCATAAGTAATGCCGTTATCCGCACCAATACTTATAGAAGGACAAAGTATTTACCAGACATAATCTACTCTCAGTGAAACCATGCTGGAAGTCAGCCGTTAATTCATGCCTGTTTATTTTTTCCTTAACAGCAGGAGACTCCCGCATTTTGCCCTTAACTACCGTATGTTGGACTGAAAGGAAGGGAACTTGACACATAGCTTTTATAATATCGGAACTACATTTTCATTACTCCAGAAATTACACACTGCGCCCATACCTAATGATTTCTTTAAATAATATTGGAACCGGTCTCTCTAACGATATATTTCTAGTTATGTAAATGTCAGTACATTTTTCCTTTTCTCTCTAGTAAGTATATATTCAGTATGCACAAGGTTGACTTACAATATTTTAGAGTAAATATTCAGGGGAAGCATCGTTAAACACCCCACCCATATTCTAATTACTATATATACTCTCTGTTTGGAGGATCGACGATATTCCTTATTTTCCACATCAAAGAAAACGTTTTAGATCACTGCATTTTTTGCTACTTTAATTTTGCTATCCCTTTTCGCTTTTTTTTTTTTTTTTAAGTGATCGTTGTACCTATCATCCCCCCGTCCTCCACATACATACCAATGTCTTTTTTTTTATTTTCTCTCTCTCTCTCTCTCTCTCTCTCTCTCTCTCTCTCTCTCTCTCTCTCTCTCTCTCTCTCTCTCTCTCTCTCTCTCTCTCTCTCTCTCTCTTAATGACTTTTCCTCTTTACTTCTTTAGAGACCATCGCTGGGTCTCTTGCGGGATCTCTTGCGCTGTCTGTTGCAGGGGCAGACCGCCCCAATCACTTGTGTGTGTATATATATATATATATATATATATATATATATATATATATATATATATATATATATATATATATATATATATATATATATATATATATATATATATATATATATATATATATATATATATATATATATATATATATATATATATATATATATATATATATATATATATATATATATATATATATATATATATATATATATATATATATATATATATATATATATATATATATATATATATATATATATATATATATATATATATATATATATATATATATATATATATATATATATGTGTGTGTGTGTGTGTGTGTGTGTGTTTTTATGTATAAAACATATATAGAAAAAAACAATAATATATCAGATCGACACTTGTTTTTCTCTCCTCCCGCCCCCTTATACTGGGAATGGGCTCGCTCTCGATCCCCAATAATTTATCAGTGAATGTACAATACACTTTTTTTTTTTTTTTCATGTAAAAGGGACACCGGCCAGGAACAACAAAAATCCAACAAGAAAAAAAAAAATAAAAAAAGCCCACTGAGATGCCGGGCCCCGAATAGAGTCCAAAGCGGTTCTCAAAAACTGAAAGATAAGAGACTTGAAACCTACCTCTTGAAGGAGTTCAAGTCATACGAAAGTGGAAATACAGAAACAGGCAGGGGGTTCCAGAGTTTACCAGAGAAAGTGATAAATGACTGATCACACTAGTTAATTCTGACATTAGAGAGGTGGACAGAATAGGGATGACAGAAAGGAGAAACTCTTGTGCAGCGAGGTCATGGAAGGAGCGGAGGTATGAAGTTAACAAGTTCAGAAGACCAATTACCATGAAAACAGTGGTAGAAGATAGCATGAGATATAACATTGCGGCGATGAGAAAGAGGCTTAAGACAGTCAGTTAAAGGAGAGGAGCTGATGAGACGAAAAGCTTTTGATTCCACTCTGTCTAGAAGAGCGGTATGAGTGGAACCCTAGCAGATATGTGAAGCATAGTCCATACATGGACGGATAAGGCTCCTGTACAGAGTTAGCAGCTGTAAGGGTGAGAAAAACTGGCGGAGACGTCTCAAAACGCATAACTTAACAGAAGCTGTTTTAGCTAGAGATGAGATGTGAAGATTCCAAACTAGATTATAAGTAAAGGATAGACAGAGGATGTTCATTATAAAAGAGGGGGACACTTAAGTGCCACTGAAGAAGATGGAATAATTGTCTAGAAGGTTGTGTTGAGTTAATAGATGAAAAATCGAGTTTTTTGAGGCATTGAACAATACGAAGTATGCTCTGCCCCAGTCAGAGATTTTAGAGAGGCCAGAAGTCAGGCGTTCTGTGGCTTCCCTGCATGAACCGTTTAATTCCTGAAAAGTTGGACGTCTATGAAAGGACGTGGGAAAGTGCAGGATGGTATCAGCATCGTAGGAGTGGATAGGACAAGAAGTTTGGTTTGCAAGATCATTGATTAATAACTGGAAGAGAGTGATGACAGGACAGAACCCTGAGGAACACCATTGTTAATAGATTTAGGAGAAGAACAGTGACCGTCTACCACAGGAGCAATAGAATGGTCAGAAAGAAAACTTGAGATGAAGTTACAGAGAAAAGAACAGAAACTATAGGAGGATAATTTGGAAATCAAAGCTTTGTGCCAGACTCTATCAAAAGCTTTTGATACATCTAAAGCAACAACAAAAGTCTCACCAAAATCTCTAAAAGAGGATGACCAAGACTCAGTAAAGAAAGCCAGATGATCAATAGAAGAGCGGAACCCATTCTGGCGATCAGACAGAATGTTTTGAAGATAGTGATATATGTTTAAGAACCTTTCTGTTGAGGATATATTCAAAAACTCTAGATAGGCAGGAAATTAAAGCAATAGGAACGGACTGAATGTAGGAAAATTTCCAGTAAGAAGGAAAGGCATATTTTGACAGACAGAATTGAAAAGCAATAGGAGGGAGCCCATCAGGTCCATAAGCCTTATGGGGATTTAGGCCAGAGAGAGCATGGACAACATCATTGCGATGAATTTTAATAGGTAGCATGAAATAGTCAGACGATGGAAAAGAGGGAAGAACAAGCCCTGAGTTGTTCAAGGTAGAATTTTCAACAAAGATTTGAGCAAAGAGTTCAACTTTAGAGACAGGTGTGATGGCAGTGGTGCCATCAGGTTGAAATAGAGGAGGGAAAGAAAAAGAAAAGTTGTTGGAGATGTTTTTGGCTAGCTGCCAGAAGTCAAGAGAGGAGTTAGATCTTGAAAGACTTTGACACTTTCTATTAATGAAAGACTTTTTGGCTAGTTAGATAACAAACTTGGCATGGTTTCGGGTAGAAATCTAAAGCGCATGAGATTCTGGTGATGAAAGGTTCAAGTAGCTTTTGTGCACCACGTCTCTATCATGTATAGCACGAGAACAGGCTGTGTTAACCAAGGTTTAGAAGGTTTAGGTCGAAAAAAGAGTGAAGAAGGTACGTCTTCATGCCAGACACTATCACCCCTGTTATGCGCTCGGCACACAGAGACGGATCTCTGACAAGGAAGCAGTATGAACGTCAGCAAAATACTTCCTCATTGTAAAAGAGCTCCAACTAGAAAAGGGAAAACACCAGAGGCACCTCCACTTAGGTTGATCCTGAGGAGGGATCGGAGCGATAGGACAAGTTACGGATATGAGATTGTGATCGGAGGAGCCCATCGGAGAAGACAGAGTAACAGTATAAGCAGAAGGATTAGAGGTTAGGGAAAGGTCAAGAATGTTAGGCGTATCTCCAAGACGATCAGAAACACAAGTAGGGTGTTGCACAAATTGCTCTAGGTCGTGGAGGATAACAAAGTTAAAGGCTAGTCCACCAGAATGGTCAGTGAAGGGAGAGGGAAGCCAAAGCTGGTGGTAAACTCTGAAGTCTCCAAGAATGGAGATCTCCGCAAAAGGGAAGAGTCAGAATGTCCCCCACTTTGGAATTTAAGTAGTAAAAGAATTTCTTATTTTTTATTTATTTTATTTATTTATTTTTTTTTTTTTAAGTAGGAAGGATACTGGCCAAGGGCAACAAAAATCTAATAAAAAAAAATGCCCACTGAAATGCCAGTTCCATAAAAGGGTCAAAGCAGTGGTCAAAAATTGGTGGATAAGTGTCTTGAAACCTCCCTCTTGAAGGAATTCAAGTCATAGGAAGGTGGAAATACAGAAGCAGGCAGGGAGTTCCAGAGTTTACCAGAGAAAGGGATGAATGATTGAGAATACTGGTTAACTCTTGCGTTAGAGAGGTGGACAGAATAGGGGTGAGAGAAAGAAGAAAGTCTTGTGCAGCGAGGCCGCGGAAGGAGGGGAGGCATGCAGTTAGCAAGATCAGAAGAGCAGTTGGCATGAAAATAGCGGTAGAAGACAGCTAGATATGCAACATTGCGGCGGTGAGAGAGGGGCTGAAGACAGTCAGTTAGAGGAGAGGAGTTGATGAGACGAAAAGCTTTTGATTCCACCCTGTCTAGAACAGCAGTATGAGTGGAACCCCCCCAGACATGTGAAGCATACTCCATACATGGACGGATAAGGCCCTTGTACAGAGTTAGCAGCTGGGGGGGTGAGAAAAACTGGCGGAGATGTCTCAGAACACCTAACTTCATAGAAGCTGTTTTAGGTAGAGATGAGATGTGAAGTTTCCAGTTCAGATTATAAGTAAAGGACAGACCGAGGATGTTCAGTGTAGAAGAGGGGGACAGTTGAGTGTCATTGAAGAAGAGGGGATAGTTGTCTGGAAGATTGTGTCGAGTTGATAGATGGAGGAATTGAGTTTTTGAGGCATTGAACAATACCAAGTTTGCTCTGCCCCAAACAGAAATTTTAGAAAGATCAGAAGTCAGGCGTTCTGTGGCTTCCCTGCGTGATATGTTTACCTCCTGAAGGGTTGGACGTCTATGAAAAGACGTGGAAAAGTGCAGGGTGGTATCATCAGCATAGGAGTGGATAGGACAAGAAGTTTGGTTTAGAAGATCATTAATGAATAATAAGAAGAGAGTGGGTGACAGGACAGAACCCTGAGGAACACCACTGTTAATAGATTTAGGAGGAGAACAGTGACCGTCAGAAAGGAAACTTGAGATGAAGTTACAGAGAGAAGGATAGAAACCGTAGGAGGGTAGTTTTGAAATCAAAGCTTTGTGCCAGACTCTATCAAAGGCTTTTGATATGTCCAAGGCAACAGCAAAAGTTTCAGTTAGAGGAGTTAGATGAGAGGTATATAACACAGATAAAGTTAGTTTGAAACTGACTCTGTAGTCGTAGTCAGATAGTGGAAAACTCAGAAGATTCAAGATCGTGGGCACAAGAGCAGATTCAGTCGTTGCACACATAGATGCAACATCCAGCTTTGGACTGAAAATGAGGATAGAGAAAGTAGGAGAGACCAGAAAATGGGTAACTCTCAGTTGCCTCAGACTCCTGTGTGTCAGTTAGGGAAGAAAGATGAGGTTTAGTAGAGGAGAAGTGGTGTTATACAAATTGATAATTAGATTTAAGACGGTGAATGTTGCAGAAGTTAATAAAGAAAAAGCTGAGGGGAGGGGGGTGTCAAGACATTTAGGGTCGATGCCGGAAGAGTAGTTCGACCTGGTTGGACCTGGGGATATTTTTTGGTCCCTTCCCGAGGTGGGTTCTCCGAGACTGGTGTAGGAGTCGCCAAGATGATTTTGGATTTTCATTGAAGTGTGTGTGTGTGTAATTAGGTGCTTATAGTTTTGCGTGAAGGAATAGGGTTGTCTTCAGAGGGCAGGCTGCGACTATCACCTTGTGTTGTGAGACACCTTGTGTTGTGAGACAGTCAGTGAGGTCACAGTGAGAAATAATTATAACTGCCGAAGTTACTTATAATTATAGGTTCACAACATCCCCTGATCATGTAGTTTAGACCTTACAGAGAGTAATTACCGTTTCGCCAGGTGCCTACTGTCTTAGTCATTCCTTAGTCACAGTAGCAGAAAGCTCCCACGAAGAAATCAAAAGACACTTACCCATCCCTTCTGTAGACTGCAAAATGAATGGCTCCAGTATTGGAAGTCTAAAGCTAAACAAATGGTATTACAGGGGAAGGCAGAGGTACAAGTGTCCATGAAACACTTTTTAATGGATCTTTCCTATAGGATTAAACGTCATAAGAATGACTCGTACCTCGCAAAGTTTTTGACTATTATATATATATATATATATATATATATATATATATATATATATATATATATATATATATATATATATATATATATATATATATATATATGTCACGCATAATGTGGATAATTGCCTAATGTGAACATTAGGCAGTGAAATTGCCTAATCTTCATATTAGGCAATTTGTTTGCACGATGTTGACAATAGGCAACTTACTTGCTTAATGTCCACTTTAGGCATGATTTTCAAATTAGGCAAGGGTATTTTGCCTAATGTGAATTGAATGACAAACCAGTGTCTACAGTTTTGTTCGAATGTTGTTCGAAACTTTGGGTCTGTTACCGAGTTGTTGTGAGCAAAGATGTTGTTCGAAGCTTTGGGTTTGTTATAACCGAGTAAGGTTAGGTTAGGTTAGGTTAGGTTAGGTTAGGTTAGGTTAGGTTAGGTTAGGTTAGGTTAGGTTAGGTTAGGTTAGGTTAGGTTAGGTTAGGGCAATGGTGGGCAAGGTTATACAAAGTGTCAATGTACTACTCAATGTACATCAGGAAGGTGCAGCTGCCTAAGAAAAGAAATTAAATGCAACTCGCGCTGTCACCCAGGCAGATCATGCAAAAATTTGTGATTGGACTCAACTGAACCCTGAGATCGATTGACCTATTTTACTTATACTAATATTGCATTAATTAATTATGTTTTCCTTATTCACATTGGGCAAAATTGAGCTGCATAATTTGAACAATAGGCATTTTTTGCCTAATGTTAACAATTTGTAAACTTTACGCAACCTACTTGCTTGATGTACACATTAGGCAATTTTCTGCCTAATGTTCACATTAGGCAATTGTCCACATTATGCGTAACATATATAATAGTCAAAAACTTTACGAGGTACGAGTCATTCTTATGACGTTTAATCCTATAGGAAAGATCCATTAAAAAGTGTTTCATGGACACTTTGTACCTCTGCCTTATATATATATATATATATATATATATATATATATATATATATATATATATATATATATATATATATATATATATATATATATATATATAATTTCGGGTTAAGAAACCAGAAATCGCGTTCTAACGGAAATAACTAACTTCGGCGGTTATAAACCAAATTACGAAAGAGAAAAGGACAATGATAAGATATAAAAAACCTATCATAGAGAAGTTGATAAATGCTGATTTAGCCATAACATTTAATGATGTGTCCGTATATACGCTCAATATATATATATATATATATATATATATATATATATATATATATATATATATATATATATATATATATATATATATATATATATATATATATATATATATATATA
>NC_087169.1:8442144-8472144 GCF_035594125.1 Scylla paramamosain
TGCCTAGTCAAACTCTTTCAGCTCTGTCTGTCAACATCTACCTTTACTTCGTGCTGGAAGTTTGCTTACTTTAACCTGTTCCTAAAAAGGGTGACCGTTCTAATCCCTCAAACTACCGTCCTATTGCTTTAATTTCCTGCCTATCTAAAGTTTTTGAATCTATCCTCAACAAGAAGATTCTTAAACATCTATCACTTCACAACCTTCTATCTTATCGCCAGTATGGGTTCCGTCAAGGCCGCTCTACTGGTGATCTTCTGGCTTTCCTTACTGAGACTTGGTCATCCTCTTTTAGAGATTTTGGTGAAACTTTTGCTGTTGCCTATCAAAAGCTTTTGATAGTCTGGCACAAAGCTTTGATTTCCAAACTACCCTCCTACGGTTTCTATCCTTCTCTCTGTAACTTCATCTCAAGTTTCCTTTCTGACCATTCTATTGCTGCTCTGGTAGACGGTCACTGTTCTTTTACTAAATCTATTAACAGTGGTGTTCCTCAGGGTTCTGTCCTGTCACCCACTGTCTTCTTATTATTCATTAATGATCTTCTAAACCAAACTTCTTGTCCTATCCACTCCTACGCTGATGACACCAACCTGCACTTTTCCACGTCTTTTCATAGACGTCCAACCCTTCAGGAGGTAAACATATCACGCAGGGAAGCCACAGAACGCTTGACTTCTGATCTTTCTAAAATTTCTGATTGGGGCAGAGCAAACTTGGTATTGTTCAATGCCTCAAAAACTCAATTCCTCCATCTATCAACTCGACACAACCTTCCAGACAACTATCCCCTCTTCTTCAATGACACTCAACTGTCCCCCTCTTCTACACTGAACATCCTCGGTCTATCCTTTACTTATAATCTGAACTGGAAACTTCACATCTCATATCTAGCTAAAACAGCTTCTATGAAGTTAGGTGTTCTGAGACGTCTCCGCCAGTTTTTCTCACCCCCCCCAGCTGCTAACTCTGTACAAGGGCCTTGTCCGTCCATGTATGGAGTATGCTTCACATGTCTGGGGAGGTTGCACTCATACTGCTCTTCTAGACAGGGTGGAATCAAAAGCTTTTCGTCTCATCAACTCCTCTCCTCTAACTGACTGTCTTTAGCCTCTCTCTCACCGCCGCAATGTTGCATATCTAGCTGTCTTCTACCGCTATTTTCATGCTAACTGCTCTTCTGATCTTGCTAACTGCATGCCTCCCCTCCTTCCGCGGCCTCGCTGCACAAGACTTTCTTCTTTCTCTCACCCCTATTCTGTCCACCTCTCTAACGCAAGAGTTAACCAGTATTCTCAATCATTCATCCTTTTCTCTGGTAAACTCTGGAACTCCCTGCCTGCTTCTGTATTTCCACCTTCCTATGACTTGAATTCCTTCAAGAGGGAAGTTTCAAGACACTTATTCATCAATTTTTGACCAATGCTTTGACCCTTTTATGGGATTGGCATTTCAGTGTGCATTTTTTTTTATTAGTTTTTGTTGCACTTGACCAGTGTCCATCCTACATACAAAAAAAAAAAAAAATTATATATATATATATATATATATATATATATATATATATATATATATATATATATATATATATATATATATATATATATATATATATATATATATATATATATATATATATATATATATATATATATATATATATATATATATATATATATATATATATATTTATTTATTTATTTATGAATTTATTCATTTATTGTGTGTGTGTGTGTGTGTGTGTATAGACGTATGTACATATGTATGTACAGACATTTAGATATTACACACACACACACACACACACACACACACACGACTTTGGACAATGCTTTTAATTTTTTGGAAAACAAGTATGGGTACCATTATGACTGTTTATATATAATTAAATATTACTGGTAAGTTTCATGTGTTCAAATTATGCAGTGGACCACACTACTTAAAGCCACCTGCTAACCTTTTAAGTCCACTCTGCTGCTCGACATGGCATTAGACCTTAAGTGCTACCAAAGGCCATTTTGATTAAGAAAATAAAATTGCCACAAAGTGATCAACCTCGTCTGATCAATAACACCAATGAGATGACCAGTTGGCTTACTCGAACCGCACCTTACGTCTCTAGTGTCTTCCCAATACTTGTCTCTAGAGTCTGCCCAATACTTATACGAGACAAGTTACATGATGGTCACTCACACGCCCGACAGTCCAGGACCTGCCTGGTAACCCTGACCCCAAAGCACTGTCCTCACACTATAATTATGAACAGAAGTCTTTGGCTACTTTTTTATCTACTAAGACATGTGTTACCACAATATTTTTAACGAACCTCATGCTTATGTAAAGCCCAGTCTACTTCACTATTATGTCATTGATTAATTCACCGTAAGTATATGACAGCCGTCATATACACTGCATCTGTTTAATGATACGCTACAGGTACTCCAAGAACAAAAATCTCCGTTACCGCACTGCTTTGAGAGACCAACTTTGCGTACCACCAGTGACACTGATCACAGAACGCCGGCGGGTTAAGGACTGGGGGCATGGGTTGGCCAATACGTGTAAGCTAAGCGATACGTTCTTGATTCGAATAGGAACCACAACCATTATTAATTAATGTTGGATATATCAGATAGAAAATGTATCAGATAGGCACAAAAAGCTCACAGAGACAATTTAGTACCAAATATACTTAAAGTCATAGCTAACGTACTTTTAAGACAAAGTATCAAATTCGTACCAAAATTGGCAACCCTGCGGAAAAACGCGTCCCTCCCTCTGCTGCTAAGGGAAAGGGGTACAAGGAAAGGGGGGAGGGATTACGACACACACACACACACACAGACACACACACACACACACACACACACACACACACTTCCCGCGCGGTCATTACTTGAATAAAACACTTTACTTCTAAAAATTACACTGATTAAACTAGGGGGTGCTAGATGAATACTGATGGTTTCTTTTTCAAGTCTTCCTCTAAATCCTGAGTCTCACTTTAAATGGATAAAGGGAAGTAAGGAAATTTAAGTGAGAATTAATGTCTTTGGACGCAAGATGCGTCTTAGCGTTGGTATTCCCGTCTCACAACATCTTCCTCCAAGAAAAACTTAGCAGATCCTAGGTACCTCGAGACCTCCCTTGGACCTTTCCCTCGGGAAATAGTGAGGAATTATATCGTGATGTATGCATAATGAAGTGCTGGTATATTCTCATTGGCGTATAATGTGTGAATTTCAGTCTCCCTCGACCTGTATATGAGGAAATATTTAAAGATATAAACACATGTACTCGTACAAGACTTTAGTGTAGAAGTAAAGAAATAAGATGTTCTCCTGCAGGATGTCACGTTTATTTACAGCGAAAAGTATGTTCTGTAAAGTAAAACTTATGAGCGAGAATTATTGATCAGAATAAGAAGTGCATTTTGTTTATTTATAAGTGGAAGTAAAAGAACTGCGAAATATTCGTTATCTCAAGTTACACGTTCTTCACATGGAAGAAGCGGCATACCGCGTGTTCCAACAATGTCGTCAGCTGATGCCTGGTCCAGCTCCTGATCAACTCGCCTTCTCTCGTCTTAGTTCGTACATGAAGTAAGTAGTACATGAATATTCATCCCATGTGCTGTGTAGGAAACTTTATACAGGGAAGTTACTCAGATTTCTTGCTTACAAAGGACAGAGGATGTTTATAGCATGTTCACTGGCGAGCTTCCTGAAGCTGCTAACCCACTTGTACATTTCGCATGCTTTTCACCTGTTACCATGATCCACGGGTTGCATGCGGTCTTGACTGCCGTATAACAGTCTTATACCATTTCTCCTGAGTGGAAGAGGGGACTGGTCGTCCCTATCTGGAAAGGGAAAGGGGACCGCCACGACTGCAACAACTGTGCTATTACGCTGTTCAGTGTACCAGGCAAGGTGCTTGCCCACCTATTGCTGATGTGAATTCGCAGCCAGCTGCTGAAGCTGCAGAGACCTGAACAGTCTGGGTTCACGCCTGGCAAGTCAACAAACGACCGTATCCTAGCGCTTCGTGTACTGGTGGGGCGCCGCCGTGAGTTTCGACAGGGGATGCTTACAGCCTATGTCGATATCAACAAGTCATTTGATTCAGTGTATCGTGAGACACTCTGGGATATTCTGCGACTCCGTGGAATTCCTACGAGGACTATTGATCTGCTGACTGGCCTGTATTCTGGGACAGAGTGCTGTAAAGTGTGTGTGTGTTGGGGGGAGGAGCTTTTCCAGCTTCTTTCCCGTGAATGCGGGAATGAGGCAGGGCTGTGTCCCTGCCCCATCGCTTTTCAACACTTGTATGGACTGGGTACTAGGCAGAGTTGTGGACCAGAGTCATTGTGGAGCATCCATTGGCAATACCAGGGTCACTGACCTTGTGTGTGTGTGTGTGTGTGTGTGTGTGTGTGTGTGTGTTTACCTGTTTGCATGGTGATGATGATTTACCTATTTTTGGTTTACTGGGCCCCAGCTAAGCTGTAATAGTACCTTTTCCATATCTACATTTATCCAGCCTTTCCTTCATTTGTTGGATACTGCTTACCTCCAGCACCTCTTCCCGCATGATGATGATTCTATGTGGGAAACTACACTTTTAAGTCACTCAACCAGTTTCTGTTGCTCAATTTTTTCCTGTGTCTTCTCATTTCCTATATTCTTGCAGCTAAGAAGAGATTATCTCTTCGAAGAGGAGCACTAGCTGCCAAGGAATGTTTTGGCACCAAGTCCAGGTTGTTATGACCATTGATTCAGATCAGTCCAACAGTAATTCAGGAGCAGGACTCCCGAGAATGGCGAATGGTAATGCTATTGCCCAAACACTCAAAACCTCGCTTCCTTTCATATGTCAGCAATTTACTACCTTTAAATTAATTTATTTAGGTGATAGGATAATCCAATAAGATCATACAGTATTATTATTGTTTCGTTTTTAAGATAATAATAAAAATTTTGTTGACAAGCGTCTTGGTATTTATACCAATTTTTTGTTATTATCCTAAAAATGAAACAATCTTAACACTATATGACCCTATTGACCCTATTACCCAAACAAATTCATTTAAAGTAGTAAATTGCTGACATATGAAAGGCACCGGGTTGTTGAGTGTTTGGCCAAGGTGCTGGGGGCTGATCTTGGATGACCACCCAGCCGCCAGTTTTTCAACTTAGATATTAATATCTAAGTCACAGCCTAAAATGGATGATTAAATGAAGACTAGTGTATCTATCACACAACAAATAACCTTAAGGTGAACTGAGGGAGAGAATGGGTGTTAACTAATATTAGTGTAGTGATGAGAAGAGGTATACTGATTTGGTTTTAGCATATTTAGTAAAGTGACTGCCTAAAAACTATTGCCGCTACATCCAGTCTCCTGTACTTTATTTATTTATTTATTTATTTTATTTTTTTGCAACTCGCACTTTTCTTCCTGCCATTGGAGCTCTCACCTAACGAGCTATACTCTCAGCTCCTGCTCCTGTGTGGCCAACTGCTACTGTTTCCTCTTGGCAGCTTTCTCCTCAAGCAGGAACTCCATCCGACCAACATGCCATTCTAGGGTCTTTTGCCGCCTTACCTCCTGATTTTCATGGAGCTTTTGCCGCATTTAGGAGATGGTTGGTGCCCGTCTTTGACTTGTTGTGGTGGAAGGCACTAGCTGTACTGTCGCTGACTGTGTAGTGGGAAAGACAGTGGTTGCTGGTGCACTGGCTGTACTGCTGCCGACTGTGTAAGTAGCTCTGTTGAAGGAAATAGCTAGATTGTGGAGTTGATACTGGTTCTGCTATCAATTAGTATGGAAACGCATCCAGTATAAGTGGGACATCAGCTAAAATGTTAAAATTTGGAAGGGAAGCTATACATGACAGGATACATGTCGTACAGAACAGCTGTACATATTGGACAAGGTATCGTCAGAGTTGGACAAAATTTAAAGTTTCTGTCATATTTGTTCCTATTCTCACGCACTCTATTGAATATTTTAGTAACTTTTAGTTGCTTTCACAAGTATATTGCCTTTCTCAGGATGCATATTTACTTTCCTGCCATTTATCTATCACATATATTTTCCTTTACAAACCAATCCATCCTTCATGTCCACATTCACGTTGATTCAGTCCCAAAGACATAAGAAGATGCTCCTACAATCCACATATGGAAGCCCACCAGGTGAGTAATCAGTGGTTAAGTAATAATAGCAATGGTGGTCTAATACCTGGAGCAGAGATGGATTCTGGCATAAGAGTATCCATTTGGCCATCAGCCATGGCCAAATCTGTTAGAAGGAGCGAGGCAACTGCAAGGGTGACAGGGTCTTCCTTTTTGGGGAGTGGAGGACCTCCACCTGTCATGGAGCAGTGAAGTTTGTCCTCAGCCTGCTCCCTTTTCGCTCTACGAAAATAGGTCATTGTTATTCCATGTAGAGTTTAAGATGCAAGAAACAGCAGAAAACTCATGCACTGTACAGGCATCCCACTCTGCCAGTTGTTGAAAGATTATTAAGAAATATACCTGAATACCTAAAGCAATTTCCCAACATAAAGTGCTAAAATTAAGACTTGGATAGGCCTCTAATATCAAAACAAAGTTGCTTGCATTTTTATTCAATTATGAATATTCACCACCATCGTCAGATTTTAGACTGCGGTGTAATAGACTCATTCAGAAAACATATACACACTCATTTGTCACCACATCACACGAATTATAATTTTAACCTAACCTTGGTTTGAATGCACCACGTATAAGGTTCCAATGTATCACATGCCTGTTCCTAATGCACCACCCTTGTGGTGTGTGAATGGTGCAAAGGCTCATATTACAGGTGTGTGGAATGTAAAGAGAGTCATATAACACGTGTGGAGGGTAAAGACGGGATTCATGACAGGTGTGTGGAGGGTACAGAGGATTCCTGCCTACAGGTGTGTGGAAGGTACAGAGGGTCATGGCAGGTGTGTGGAAGGTACAAAGGGTTATATTGCAGGTGTGTGTAAGATAGTCATAGAACCGGTGTGTAGAGGGTACAGAAGGTCATGGCAGTTGTGTGGAGGGTATAGAGGGTCATAACTGCTAGATGTGTGGAGGGTAGAGAGTCATGTAACAGGTGTGTGAAGGTTAGAGAGTCGTATAACAGGTGTGTGGAGGGTAGAGAGTAACATAACAGGTGTGTGGAGGGTAGAGAGTCATATAACAGGTGTGTGGAGGGTAGGGAGTCATATAACAAGTGTGTGGAGGGAAGAGAGTCACATAACAGGTGTGTGAGGGTAGAGAGTCATATAATATGTGTGTGGAGGGCACAAAGAAAATTTTTTTTTTATCTGGCTGACCAAGCTGCAGAGGGATCATTATTTTTACCCCAACTTAGCCCCCTCCGTTTTTTTTTTCTTGACTATATGGTAATAACAACAATGAAATTGCTATTGCTCCCAAAAGTTAGGTGCATTTCACGAACCCCAGTAGCCCTAAACCAGTGAATTTGAAGCTAGACTAGTGGTGCATTGAGTTTGATGCATTCAGACAAGGCAGTTCGTGCATTCAGACTAAGCTAGTGGTGCATTCAGGAGATGGTGCATTACGTCCAACTTCCCAACAGACCAACACCAACAATTACACTTAATTCATTTCCTTCCCTTGTACACCCTGCCGGCTCCCCCTTCCTCGTATTATGCACTTGTACAGGTGCACTGCGCATTAATATCCAGATCCAGGTCTAGAATATACTTACTTTTGCTTGTAATTGCCTCACCGAGGCCTCACCTTCAGGGAGATGGTGGATCTGGCGGCATGACCTTCGCTGGGAGGAAACATTTCAGCATATTGCTGGCATATTTCTTCCCAGGCTTCTTTCTTCTGCTGTATATTAGGAGCCTGTCATTTGGACACGACGACAGGCCTCCCTTTAATTAGAAAGAGGAGAGCCACTCTCTCATTTTCACTGGAGGGCCTTACAACGAGTCTGGAGGCCTCCATCTCTTCAAGCCTCGCGCTTGCGTGCAGGGGGCGCACATACGACTAATCCGGTAACATAACAAAGGATTCGGTTAATCATGAGTTTACGTATGTGTTTATGCATTTAAATTACCAGGAGGAGGCAGTAGGCACCTGCTGAAACGATAATTACTTCCAGTGAAGTCCAAAGCACTGGATCAGGGGGTGCTGTGAACTTATCATTAAACTCAGCTATTACCTCACTGAACGTTTCCCTTTGTGTCTCACAACACAAGGGGGCAGTCACAGCCTGCCCTCTAAAGACAATTTTCTTCCTCCATACAAAACTACAAGCACCTAATAACACACATTCTTCACTCAAAAATTTCAAAATATCATGGCGACTCCTACACCAGCCTCGGAGTCCCTATCTGGGGAGGGGACCATAAATGTCCCCAGGTCGGACTGCCTTTGTGTTGACGATCTTAAGTGTCTTGACACCCCCCTTCAACTTTTTCTTCATTAACTTCTGCAACATTCGCAGTCTAAAATCTAATTTTCAATTTGTAGAACACCACCTCTCCTCTTCTAAACCTCATCTTCTTTTCCTCACTGAAACTCAGGTGTCTGAGGCAACTGACAGTAGCCCCTTTTTCTGATCCCTCTTACTTTCTCTATCCTCATTTTCAATCCAATTGCGTTTCTGTGCGCAACGACTTAACCTGTTCCCGTGCCCACGCTCTTGAATCATCCGAGTTTTCTACCATCTAGATACGACTCTCTCAAACTATATTTATATGTGCTGTATATATACCTCTCACCTAACTCCTCTGACTATAAGAAATTGTTTGACTACTTAACTTCAAAAATGGAGCACATTCTGTCCCTCTTCCCTTTTGCAGAGATCTCCATTATTAGAGACTTCGATGTTCACCACCAGCTTTGGGTTTCCTCTCCTTTCACTGACCATCCTGGTGAACTAGCCTTCAACTTTGCTATCCTCCACGATCTAGAGCAATTGGTGCAACACCCGACTGGTATTCCTGACCGTCTTGGAAATATGCCCAACATTCTTGACCTTTTTCCTGACCTCTAATCCTTTTCCTTATGGTGTCACTCTCTCTTCTCCGTTGGGCTCCTCCGATCACAGTCTCATATCTGTGTCTTGTCCTATCGCTTCAGTCCCTCCTCAGGATCCCCCTAAGAGAAGATGCCTCTGTTTTTTTTCGGTTCTGCTAGTTGGGGGGACCTGAGGAAGTATTTTCCTGATTTTTCTTGAAATGACTACTGCTTCCTTGTTAAAGATCCGTCTTTGTGTTCCGAACATGTAAAAAAGATGATAGTGTCTGGCATGGAGGCGTACATTCCTCACTCTTTTTCTCGACTAAAACCTTCCAAACCTTGATCACCAGAATCTCATGCACTTTATATTTCTGCCCGGAACCATACCAAGTCTGTTCTCCAACTAGCCAAAAACTCCTTTATTAATAGAAAGTGTCAAAATCTTTCAATTTCTGACTCCCCTCGTGACTTCTGGCCAAAAATATCTCCAATAACTTTGCTTCTTCTTTCCCTCCTCTATTTCAACCAGATGGCACTACTGCTAGTACATCTATTTCTAAAGCTGAACTCTTCCATCAAACCTTTGCTAAAAACTCTACTCTGGACGATTCTGTGTTTGTTCCTCCCTCTCCTCCACCCTCTGACTACTTCATGCTACTTATTAAAACTCTTTGCAATCAAATGAAACAATGAAATTATGTCTCCGTACTTGTACCTTGCCTAGTCAGACTTTCATCTCCATCTGTCAACATCTACCTTCCCTTCAGCCTGTTCCTAAAAAGGGTGACCGTTCTAATCCCTCAAACTACCGTCCTATTGCTTCTTGCCTATCTAAAGTTTTTTTTTTTAATCTATCCTCAACAGGAAGATTTTTAAACATCCATCACTTCACAACCTTCTATCTGATCGCCAGTACGAGTTCCGTCAAGGCTGCTCTACTCTACAGTCTGGCACAAAGCTTTGATTCCCAAACTACACTCCTACGGCTTTAATCCTTTTCTCTGTAACTTCATCTCAAGTTTCCTTTCTGACGGTTTTATTGCTGCTGTGGTAGACAGTCACTGTTCTTTTAAATCTATCAACAGTGGTGTTCCTCAGGGTTCTGTTCTGTCACCCACTCTCTTATTATTCATCAATGACCTAAACCAAACTTATTGTCCTATCCATTCCTACGCTGATGATGCCACCCTGCACTTTTCCACGTCTTTTCATAGACGTCCAACACTTAAGGAAGTAAACTTTTCATGCAGTGAATCCACAAAACGCCTAATTTCTGATCTCTCTAAAATTTTAGATTGGGGCAGAGCAAACTTGGTATTGTTCAATGCCTCAAAAACTCAATTCCTCCATCTATCAACTCAACACAACCTTCCCGACAACTATCTCGTCTTTTTCAATGACCCTCAACTGTCCTCTTCTACACTGAACATCCTCGGTTTGTCCTTTACACATAATCTCGACTATAAACCTTACACCTTATCTCTAGCTAAAACAGCTTATATGAATTTAGGTGTTCTGAGACGCCTCTGCCAGTTTTTCTCACCCCCGCAAGATGCTAACTCTATACAAGGGCCTTATTCGTCCATGTATGGAGTATGCTTCACATGTCTGGGGGGGGTTCCACTCATACTGCTCTTCTAGACAGGGTGGAATCAAAAGCTTTTCGTCTCATCAACTCCTCTCCTCTAACTGACTGTCTTCAGCCTCTTTCTCACCGCCGCAATGTTGCATATCTATCTATATATGTTATTTACTTATAATCTGAACTGGAAACTTCACATCTCATCTCTAGCTAAAACAGCTTCTATGAAGTTAGGTGTTCTGAGACGTCTCCGCAAGTTCCCCCCACCCTTTCCCCGCTGCTAACTCTGTACAAAGACCTTATCCGTCCATGTATGGAGTATGCTTCACATGTCTGGGGGGGTTCCACTAGTACCGCTCTTCTAGACAGGGTGGAATCCAGCGCTTTTCATCTCATCAACTCTCCTCTTCTAACTGACTGTCTCTCATCGCCGCAATGTTGCACCTTTAGCTGTCTTCCACCGCTATTTTCATGCTAACTGCTCTTCTGATCTTGCTATCCCTTCCTCCCGCGGCCTCTCTAATGCAAGAGTTAACCAGTATTCTCAGTTATTCATCCCTTTCTTTGGTAAACTTTGGAACTCCCTGCCTCCTTCTGTATTTCCACCTTCCTATGAATTGAATTCCTTCAAGAGGGAGGTTTCAAGACATTTATTCTTCAATTTTTGACCACCGCTTTGGACTCTTTTCTGGGACTGGCATCTCACTAGAACATAAGAAATAAGGGAATCTGCAAGAAACGACCAGGCTTACAGTCCTTGACTGTAAGTAAAGTGACAGTCCTTGTATGAAATATACCTATCTATTTCCATCTATTATTCCCATCTATAAACCCGTCTAATCTTCTCTTAAAGCTCCTTAATGTTCTAGCAATATCAACAGGATTACTGAGTCCGTTCCATTCATCTACCACTCTGTTTGAGAATCAATTTCTTCCTATCTCCTTCCTAAACCTAAATTTTTCAAACTTGAATCCGTTATTTCTTGTTCTATCTTGGTTGCTGATCCTTAGAATTTTACTTACTTACTTGTTATAACCCTTATACCACTTATAGACTTCTATCAGGTCCCCTCTTAACCTACGTCTCTCTAAAGAATGTAGAATTAACAGCTTCAATCTCGTCTCGTATGGAATATTCCTCATCTCCTGTATCCTTTTAGTCATTCTCCTCTGTACTGATTCTAATAGACCTATATATTTCCTGCGATGTGGGGAACAGAACTGCACAGCGTGGTCTAGATAACGTCTGACCAGCGTCAAGTATAACTTTAACATTACTTCCCTTCCTTCTACTATTAACACTTCTAAAAATTAATCCTAGTGGCCTATTTGCCCAGTTTCTGGCCTTTATGCATTGTTTTCCTAGACGGAGTTCAGAGCTAACTATAACTCTTAAATCTTTCTCATACCCTGTACCTACCACAGTTTGGTTGTTTAATGTGTACCTACTGTGTGGGGTATACTTGACCAGCGTCAAGTATAACTTTAACATTACTTCCCTTCCTTCTACTATTAACACTTCTAAAAATTAATCCTAGTGGCCTATTTGCCCAGTTTCTGGCCTTTATGCATTGTTTTCCTAGACGGAGTTCAGAGCTAACTATAACTCTTAAATCTTTCTCATACCCTGTACCTACCACAGTTTGGTTGTTTAATGTGTACCTACTGTGTGGGGTTTCCTCTACCTAGGCTAAGTAATTTGCATTTGTTGATGTTAAATTGCATTTGCCATCTGTCCGTCCATTCATTCATCCTATCTAAATCTGCCTGCAAGGCGATGGCATCCGATTCTGACCTAATTAATCTACCTATCTTTGTGTCAACCGCAAATTTACTAACATCACTACTATTTCCATTATCCAAGTCATTGACTTATTTATCAAGTTACGTCTGCCTAAATGTTCCCTAATGTTCCTCGCTATTATTGACTCCAATATTTTACCTACAACTGAAGTTAAGCTGACAGATCTATAGTTAGACGCTAAAATTTTATCGCCTTTCTTAAAGATGAGGTACTACATTAGCCTGCCTCCACATTACTGGTACCTTACCTGAATCAAGTAATTTCCTAAAGACAGAAACTAACGGCTCACTAATAATCTCGTTGCATTCCTTAAGTACTTTGGGATATATTTCATCTGGTTCTGGTGTCTTGAACTTTATTAGCCTATCTATCTCGTGTTCCACTATCTCCTTACTTATGGAAATATCTGTCAGCTTCTCATTCTCATCTGCTCTAAACATCTGTTCACTATTCGGCATATCCTGCATGTTTTCCTGGGTGAAGATTGTTAAAAAATACTCATTTAGAATTTTACTAATCTCCTCTCCAGAACTAACCAGCTCCCCATCTGCTGTCTGTAATGGACCTATAGTGTCCTTATTCTCCGTCCTGTATACCTGATAAAATCCCTTGGGTTCCGTCTTCGCCTGGCTGGTTACCTTTAATTCGCAATTGCCCTTAGCTTTCCTCGTTAACCTCCTGACTGTTCTAACTAATTCATAATATTGTGTCCTTAAAACTTCTTCACCTGCCCTTAATCTCTTATACTTCTCTTCCGCCCTATATAATGTTTTAACCTAGCAGTCATCCATTTAGGGTAATTTTTCTGTGATCTTATTGCCCTATACGGGATATTTGCTAACTGACCTGTATGAACTTTACAAAATATTTATACAATTCATCTACATTTACTTCATCTAATCCTCTCATCTCGTCTCCTACCATCCTCTCCACTCCCTCATCTACTCGTATCTACCTCACCTCTCCCATTTCAGCATGACCTGACCTTCCAACATACCTACACCTATCTCCCCCTCTCTCTCTACTCGCCCCCTTCCAGACACATCACTCCTCTTGTCCTACACCTTCACGCCTCACCTCACCTCTCTCATCCTGCCTTATCTCTCTCAACTCCGTCCCGGACCTGACCTCACCCTGCATCCGTTGCCTTGGAGGTACCTTTTTAATTCCTCAAAATCTGCTCTCCTAGAGTCAGGTATTTTACTAGTGTTTTGGCTTCTAAAAGTTTCTTCCCATTTTAAATTGTACTAATTTCCCTATGGTCACTATTACCTAGCTGTCCTCCAACCTCTACCTGCGTGACTACTTCCTCCCTGTTAGTAAGAATTAAATCTAGAATATTATTCCCCCTTGTGTTTTCTACGATTACCAGTTTAAAAAAAAATAGCCTGAATTACTTCTGCTTAAATTCTTCTGCTTCCTTGTTACCCACCGTCAGACTCCAGTCGAGATATATATATATATATATATATATATATATATATATATATATATATATATATATATATATATATATATATATATATATATATATATATATGGAGTTCCTCCATCGCTGGGTCACTGTCAGTAGCTGTGGTGGCAAGGGACTCCACCACTTCCAATGTGACGATGATCCTGATGGAGAAGCTGGTCTCGGCATCCAAGGTGTCGTCATCGCTGGTTGGAATGCCGACTGGGAAGCGTGAGAGGGCATCGGACGCCAAGTTGCATTGAAAGCAAAGGCTTCTTCAAGCGCTGCATACGTGAGTTGTCGATGGCATCCAGCGTGTAACAGTTGAGGATAGGGACCAGTGAGCGATGGTCCGTCAATAGGTCGAAGTGCTGTAGACCCGTGAGGTAGAACTTGCACTTCTTCGTCGCCCACACCGCTGCCAGCAACTCCAACTCAATCGTGGCATATCAGGTCTCCGTTTCCGTCAAAAAGCGGGAACCGCACTGGACGAGACGGAACTGGCCTCCCCCGTGGTCTTGTAAAAGGGCGTATCCCAAGCCATACAAAAGGGAAGCGTCGGTCTGGAGAACAGTTGGGAGAGACAGATCGAAGGCTGCAAGGACTGGTGGGCCCGTCTTGATACGGACAAAAAGAACACACACCTATACAAACTGCCCACAAATTCAAACACGAGGGTCGTGGACCGCTCATTGCATCAAAACTTGCGTATACACACGCTCAGCCGATGAGTCACGTCCCGAATATCTGATATATGCTACAGCTATATAAACTAAGAGGCAGCTGGAGGGAGATGCCTAGAGCTACACATATATGCAGAGGCTTACTGTGTAGTTACTCAATTATCTCTTTAAAACAAATGGCCTGTATGTGTGTATGCGTTGACATACACACATACATCCACCCGCTCGCTCGCTGCCTCGCCTTACCCAGCGCTGGCTGGGCAAGGCACTTTCCTCCCCAAAAATTCTGAGGACTAAACTATGAAGGATGGATGAATACTGATTACTTTATCAAGTCAACTCTTCTACAAAATGCTGGGTGAGACTCATATTGAATGAACAATGGGAAGCAAGGAAAATTATGAGGAGAATACGAGTGACTGTGCAGGTGAAAGTTATACTAGTGCTACCAATAGCTAAGCGTCAAAGACGCATAAAATTTCTCTCTTCTCATATCTCTTAGACTTAGACTGGCGCTTCTTTCTCCTCCTCCTCCTCCTCCTCCTCCGAGACCCATGTCTGACTAGATTTCAGGTCTTCACGTCTACATCAATGTGCATTTTTTTCTCTTTCAGGATATCATAGCTAGATCTCTCTTCCAGCGGCCAACTCTGCCTATGACTCTGGTCAGTCCTACTCTGTCGTCTTCTCGGTCCTCTGCCGCCTCTCTGCACTAACTCTCACTTCTCCTCTCACCCACACTCTACTTCTATGGCACTTTCTTCTGCACACAGTACATTTATAAGAGTCACAATGGAACTGTGACATCCCTTCCCCATTGCAACTCACGATGAGCCCACCAGAGATCGTGGTTCTCTGGTGCGACATCACAGCACCACCAGGCAAAATATTTCTCAGCCAAGCACTACTCTCCTTCGCGCCGCCAAACAAGTTTAAATTGGTGGCCCCCTCATGCCTCCTCACTGGAGAACACATCAATCTCACCTCAGGCCTTCACTACATTATTCCAGCTTGCCTGCTCCTGGCTTCGTGGAGCCTCCGTGCCACATCCATAAAACTGATGAAAAACGAAAATGCCATTTCCCAAGCAAAACTGAAAGGAACTATCTGGCTGCTCTTAACAAAAAATAAATAAATAAATAAATAAATAAATAAATAAAAAAAATAGTACTTCTTCCCAGGTGACACAACCAAGCTTGCGACTAACTGTTGGGTACAGCGACACTATCATACGAATCATCATTCCTCCTTTCGACCCATCGATGACACAGGTATCGCCAGAGTGAGCTGACGGCTGCTCCTTTCCAGAACGCAGCACGGACATCCCCGCACATAGAACCAAACAAACACACGGGGCCATCACAAAATAACAGACCCTGACTCCAACATGAGTCCGGCCAACGTGCCGCTAGGCCAGCCCAACTGTTCCCAGCAACTGCTCTTGAGTGCATTCACTTATCAGACCCGATACCTTGTCGCTTCAAGGAAGCCGACATCCATCAACAACCATATCCCTTTTTGGTCCTAGGACCTGATAATCATCAAAAGCAACTCGGCCAACCGAAGGCTCCAGCAACACTGAAGATGCTTCCCGAGTTGCAAACAACAAACTCGCACAGGCAGCTCTCGCATCAACAACACCATCACAACTTGTACTTAAAGGAGGAATCGTAAGAGTATATATATATATATATATATATATATATATATATATATATATATATATATATATATATATATATATATATATATATATATATATATATATATGATGGACATTGGCCAAGGGCAACAAAAATCCAAAAAATTGATGAATAATTGTCTTGAAACCTTCCTCTTGAAGGAATTCAAGTCACAGGAAGGTGGAAATACAGGAGCAGGTAGGAAGTTCCAGAGAAAGGGATGAAAGACTGAGAATACTGGTTAACTCTTGCGTTACAGAGGTGGACAGAATAGGGGTGAGAGAAAGAAGAAAGTCTTGTGCAGCGAGGGCGCGGGAGAAGGGGAGGCATGCAGTTAGCAAGATCAGAAGAGCAGTTAGCATGAAAATAGCGGTAGAAGACAGCAAGAGATACAACATTGCGGAGAGGCTGAAGACAGTTAGAAGAGAGGAGTTGATGAGACGAAAAGCTTTTCATTCCACCCTGTCATAAAGAGCGTTATGAGTGGATCCTCGCCAGACAAGTGAAGCATACTCCATAGATAGATAGATAGATAGATTTATTGACCACAACAAGTGATTACAATTACAACAGGACTCAGAGGATATGGTCCATAAAAATACTTTCTTTAAAAATCTATAAATGACTTAAAACGCAACACACAAAACGCCCATTTATACAAACAAAAGCATAAAACGCCTATAGCAGATCAAATTATCTTATACACATGAATTCCATAACATAATTCCATAACTCATGACAAAATTATGACACTCATGACACACCATAAAGCACATGGTACACCTAAAACATACTACACAACACATAAAACATTTAGAATATGAGAAAAAAACCGGACGAAATACATCACATATGAAACGTATAAAATACATAGAACAGAATAAGTAGAACACATACCGAAAACGTAAAACATATAAAATATATTAAACAAAATGGAAACATACATGAACCATGCATTTTTCTTTCATTACTTTAATCAACTCGTTCGCAAATATGATAAATAGGAAACATGAGGTAGAGGAACCATACAACATAAAACACAAAAACCAATAAAACACATCAAATACACACAAAGTACATTAGATAAATCAAACTAAAAACAACCATAAATGAACTATAATACATAAAGCTACTAAGACAAATAAAACACTTCAAACACACTTAAAAGTACATCACACATGAGGTAAAATACAACAATATAATATACTCATACTCGTAGTTACTTAAATATTTCTAAAATTTCATGGATTACTGCACATGCCTCATGATTGGAGATGTTATCATTAAATAGATCTTCTAATCTGGTGATATCATACATCTGACGAATATTTTCTGTGAGTGGACAAGCTTCAACTACATGTCTTTCAGTCTGCACTTGACCGCAGGAACACAAACGCTCCTCAACAGGGAGGCGGCCACGGCCCCTCCTGTTCCAGCGACCGGTCTCCACTGCCAAGCTGTGTCCACATATACGGAAGCGTGTGAAGGATATGCGCTGGAATTCATTGATTACATGTTTCGTCTTATAGATATCATGTAGTGTAAAATGCAGGTTGATTTCTTTATATACAAGGCACCGTGATGAGTTTGAGGCAGTTATAGCACTGTGTACCTTTTCAATTAACGAAGTCATGCTGGGAACTTCATTTTCCAATAATTCTTTAATGAATTTGCCTGTGCGAGTGTTTGCTTGTGTTGTACTTGTAATTGCGAATGACAGTGGATCATCAGGCATAGTGGATCTTTCAGACAACATTTCATGGAAAAACTTATGTTGTTTATATCTGATAAAATCTGGAAGCGATGGGTAGCCAGCCTCGGCATAGCATACTTGATTTGATGTCGTCCTTCTCACTCCTAATAGTTGCTTTAGTGACCAGTTGTATAATTTAATAACGGGCTTAATATCGGCACACACCCAGGATTCGCATCCATACATGAGCGACGACATCAATGCGGCATCAAATACCCGCCGCTTGACAATGAAAGGCACATCGTTGTTCTTTGTAAGAAAAGACACATATTTTAGGACATGACACAACTTATTTTTAGCATACATGGACGGATAAGGCCCGTGTACAGAGTTAGCAGCTGGGTGGAGGGTGGGGGGTGAGAAAAACTGGCGGAGGCGTCTCAGAACACCTAACTTCATAGAAGCTGTTTTAGCTAGAGATGAGATGTGAAGTTTCCAGTTCAGATTATAAGTAAAGGACAGACCGAGGATGTTCAGTTTAGAAGAGGGGGACAGTGAATGTCATTCAAGAAGAGGGGGATAGTTGTCTGGAAGGTTGTGTCGAGTTGATAGATGGAGGAATTGATTTTTGAGGCATTGAACAATACCAAGTTTGCTCTGCCCCAATCAGAAATTTTAGAAAGATCAGAAGTCAGGCGTTCTGTGGCTTCCCTGCGTGAAATGTTTACCTCCTGTAGGATTGGACGTCTATGAAAAGACGTACAAAAGTGCAGGGTGGTATCATGGGCGTAGGAGTGGATAGGACAAGAAGTTTGGTTTAGAAGATCATTAATGAATAATAAGAAGAGAGTGGGTGACAGGACAGTACCCTGAGGAACACCACTGTTAATAGATTTAGGAGAAGAACAGTGACCATCTACCACAGCAGCAATAGAACGGTCAGAAAGGAAACTTGAGATGAAGTTACAGAGAGAAGGATAGAAGCCGTAGGAGGATAGTTTGGAAATCAAAGCTTTGTGCCAGGCTCTATCAAAAGCTTTCAATATGTCCAAGGCAACAACAAAAGTTTCACCAAAATCTCTAAAAGAGGATGACCAAGAAAGGAAAGCCAGAAGATCATCAGTAGAGCGGCCTTGACGGAACCCATACTGGCGATCAGATAGAACGTTGTGAAGTGATAGATGTTTAAGAATCTTACTGTTGAAGATAGATTCAAAAACTTTAGATAGGAAGGAAATTAAAGCAATAGGACGGTAGTTTGAAGGATTTGAGGGATGAGTTCAGCTTTAGAAACAGATGTGATAGCAGTGGTACCATCCGGTTGAAATACAGGAGGGAAAGAAGAAGAAGCAAAGTTTCTGGAGATATTTTTGGCTATATGCCATAAGTCACGAGGGGAGTTGGATCTTGAAAGGTTTTGACACTTTCTGTTAATGAAGGAGTTTTTACATAGGTGGAGAACAGACTTGGCATGGTTCCGGGCAGAAATATAAAGTTCATGAGATTCTGGTGATGGAAGGCTTAAGTACTTTTTGTGGGCCACCTCTCTATCATGTATAGCACGAGAACAAGCTGTATTAAACCAAGGATTAGAAGGTTTAGTACGAGAAAAGAGTGAGGAATGTACGCCTCCATGCCAGACACTATCACCTTTGTTATGCGCTCAGCACACAAAGACGTGTCTCTGACGCGGAAGCAGTAATCATTCCAAGGAAAATCAGCAAAATACCTCCTCAGGTCCCCTCAACAAACAGAGGCAAAACGCCAGAGGAACATTCGCTTAGGGGGATCCTGAGGAGGGATTGGAGCGATAGGACAACATACAGATATGAGATTGTGATCGGAGGAGCCCAACGGAGAAGAAAGGGTGGCAGCATAAGCAGAAGGATTAGAGGTCAGGAAAAGGTCAAAAATTTTGGGCGTATCTCCAAGACGGTCAGGAATACGAGTAGGGTGCTGCACCAATTGCTCTAGGTCGTGGAAGATAGCAAAGTTGAAGGCTAGTTCACCAGGATGGTCAGTGAAGGGAGAGGAAAGCCAATGCCGGTGGTGAACATTGAAGTCTCCAAGAATGGAGATCTCTGCAAAAGGGAAGAGGGTCAGAATGTGCTCCACTTTGGAAGTTAAGTAGTCAAAGAATTTCTTATATTCAGATGAGTTAGGTGAGAGGTATACAACACAGATAAATTTAGTATGAGAGTGACTCTGTAGTCGTAGCCAGATGGTGGAAAACTCAGATGATTCAAGAGCGTGGGTACGAGAGCAAGTTAAGTCATTGCGCACATAAACGGAGCATCCAGCTTTGGATTGAAAATGAGGATAGATAAAGTAGGAAGGAACAGAAAAGGGGCTACTGTCAGTTTACTGAGACACCTGAGTTTCAGTGAGGAAAAGAAGATGAGGTTTAGAAGAGGAAAGGTGGTGTTCTACAGATTGAAAATTAGATCTTAGACCGCGAATGTTGCAGAAGTTAATGAAGAAAAAGTTGAGATGGGGGTGTCAAGACACTTAGGGTCGTCGACAGAAAGGCAGTCTGACCTGGGAATATTTATGGTCCCCTCCCCAGATGGGGACTCCGAGGCTGGTGTAGGAATCGCCATGATGATTTTTTTAATTTTTTTCGAGTGAAGGTTGTGTGTGTTATTAGGTGTTTGTAGTTTTGTGTGGAGGAAGAGAGTTGTCTTTAGAGGGCAGGCTGTGACTGCCCCCTTGTGTTGTGAGACATAAAGGGAAACGTTCAGTGAGGTCACAGCTGGGTTTAATGATAAGTTCACAGCACCCCCTGAACAGTGCTTTAGACCTCACTGGGAGTAATTATCGTTTTGGCAGGTGTCTACTGCCTCCTCCGGAGGAGACAAATGCCTCCTCCTCCTAATGGAGAGAGGTCCCAGACAAGAGGTCATCAGGTTTGCCAACCTGACACATGCGGTTACACCCAACAAATGTGGCCACTCCCGACCACCAAACTCCATCAAACGATTTCGACTCAACCTGACTCTAGAATGACCAAACACCCTGCCGCTACATGCTACTAGCAACCGTGCCTCCTTGACTGAGGATGGCACAACAAAACAGAGCAACAAACCTTTGTCCTCCTCTCTTCGCCGGTTATTCACAATATTGCTACTCACTACCAACACTGCCCAACCCTCAACTCTCTTGCAATCATCTCCTACCTTGGCAAGCAATGGAGCAACACATACACATAACTGACTGTCTTCAGCCTCTTTCTCATCGCCGCATTGTTACATCTCTAGCCATCATCTACCGCTATTTTCATGATAACTGCTCTTCAGATCTTGCTAAATCATCTCCTTCCGCTGCCTCTCACCCCTATTCTGTCCACCTCTCTAAAGCAAGAGTTAACCAGTGTTCTCAGTCATTCATCTCTTTTTCTGGTAAAGTCTGGAACTCTCTGCCTGCTTCTGTATTTCCACTTTCCTATGACTTGATTCCTTCAAGAGGGAGGTTTCAGAACACTTATCCTTCAGTTTTTGAGTACCGCTTCGGACTCTATTCAGGGGCCGGCATTCCACTGGGCTTTTTTTTTTTTTTGTTGGATTTCTGTTGCCCTTGGCCAATGTCCTTCCTACATAAGAAAAAAAAAAGTAAATAAATACTGGAGGAAAAGAACCCTCCATGGCTACACTGGCAGCTGTAGTAGCAGGTGTCAGCACGGAAGGTTCACTATGCAAACACCTACCGTGTCTGGTTCTGGCATGAGAGTAACCTGCTCCCCACCTAAGGCACACTCCGCAGGGGAGGGAACTCCCACCTTCCCAGCAGAGTCAGGAGTCTCCCTGCCTACGGCAGTGGTCCCTGACACACCAGACATAAAAGGCTGCCGCGCGGACTGAGTACCGGCACCCACAGCCTCCACTCCAGGTGACGACTCCTCCTGAGTGCCACCTCCGAGAGGCTCAGCAGGGTAAGACAAGCCATCAAACAAACAAGCCCGATTCAACATACAAGCCTCACCCCTGGCAACATTCTTAACCGAGTTAAGTGCTTGTAATGGTGCATCTGCATTGTCGCAATCAGCCCCAGCACTTCGACGAGTCCAAGTCAGACTCGCCCAAACCCTTCCTAGCAGCGGGACAGGCCTCTGGGCACTCTGCCCACACTGCAGCATCATCATTAATTCTGCTCTTCTCTAGTGTCAGCCCCGCCTTATTGGAGTTGACCGCATGAGTCACAAATCCCGTTGGCACGCAACGCTGGGTTGCTCGTTTCGCCTTAGAGCGAGTAACATAACACACAGAGTCAGCAGTCTCAGCAGTTTCCACATCCGGCTCGGCGCCCGCAGATGGGGACTGCATCCAAACTTTCCCACTTGCCAGGTCATTCCCCAGAAGGAAATCAACGCCCGACACTGGCAGGTCCTCCGACAGTGCCAGTCCTCCAACAGTTTTTGAGGGATTGACTCCCTCAAAAACTGTTACTAGGTATATAACTCTTCAATTTCAACTGCGCCCTGACACAAGAAATGGCAGCACCAGTCTAATTCAGATCTAACAGGGGACGGTGAGGTATCAACAGACGAGGGGGCGGCCACTCCGGCCTTTACACCCTCACCACCAAATACACTCTCCTGGTTACGGCCATGAGACAAAATCAAAGCCACCGGCTTCTGATGAGTCTTGGAAGCAGTAGTTGTTATTAATTTGAAATAACTAAATTTAAAGTGGCCAGTATTTTTACAGTAATGGCACACCGGCTGGATGCTGTGCATTGAAGTGTTGTATTGTGTACGTCCAGTCTGTCTCTGTCTGTTGGGTGGAGACTTATTTCCTACAGGGATGACTCTCTCAGACTTATTACTGAAGCCACTACTATAATATGGATTCCCCTGACAAACTGGCACCTGCCGCGCCACTAGACCCAACATCACTGGGCCTGCGAGACGCACCACCAATCCACCTTGGCACAGGCTGGTGTGCCAACACGTGGTAATCTGCCCATGTCGTTGCCTCCTTTAGACTTTTAAACCTCTTCTCACTGAGCAGCGGCACCAGTTTTTTCTCGGCCACGTTGACAAATTGTTCCACTATCATGAGCTCTTTTAATTTATGGTAGGAGGTGGTCTGCTCAATAACATTCCACTTTTCAAACGTCTCCTCAAGGTAGCGAGCAGACTCAAAGTAGGAGTCACTGTGCCTTTTCCTCCCTCCACGGAACTGCAGCCTATACGACTCCGGCCGTAGCTCATAAGCCCTCAGGATGTCAGCCTTGAAGTCCTCATAATCCTCTAAATCTTCAACTGACATCCTATCATAAACTTCCAAGGCCTTGGCCTTCAATATATTAGACACCAAGCCAACCATCTCCCCTAAGGCCAATCAAATTCTGAAGCCTTCTTCTCAAATCTCATAAACCACTCTGTTACCCCCTTCTCATCAAACTCGGGTATCAACTTCAAACTCCTCACCATCTGGCTTTCTACTGCATCCTCCATCACTCCTCCTCTCCTCGGCATGAGATGAATTAGCCAGAGTCCGAGTCTTCTCCAACTTAAACATCCTATTCTTCGCTTCCCCCTTTCATACATCTTCGCCTCCTTCTCCATCTCAAGTAACCTTATTTCCTTCTCCTTCTCAGCTTCAAGCAACCTTACCTTCACCTCAGCTTCAAACCTCCTTGTATTCCTCTCTGCTTCTAGCCTCCTGGCTTCCCTAGTCTCCTCATTCTTCCTTTCCTCGGCTTCAGCTTCCAACTGGAGCGTTCTCAGTTCTCTTTAATTAACAGGTTCCAATGCAAGCGTCTTAGCTTCCCTCTCAGTTTCAACTCTCTTAGCTTCTCTAGCCTTCCCCAGCTCCATTCTTCTCATCTCCAGTTTAAGTTTCATCTCCTTAGATGTGCCTTCTGTTTGGGAGAGACTACCAAGACTGCGGGCAGGGCTAACGCGTCCGTGGACGCTAGTTGCGGGACTAGGTGTCTCTGCACCGAACTGTGTTAAATCTACGCTGCCACTTCCAGCAGAGACAGAAGATTTAGGTCACCAGTCACACCTGCTATCCGCTTACGATCCATGGCGTAAACTGAATATGGGCACACAAAAGACAACGAAGCAAATTACAAACAACTCTCTCCCCAACATGGTTACGAAGCTACAAACAATCCTGGCGGGGTCGCCATTTTCTGTTATGACCACAACTTCCTACCCTTCTCCCAGTTGCCACAGACTGGGCTAGTTTTTCCAAGTCACCACCCACATGACTTGGTGCAGGGCTTAATTATGGGTATACAGGGTCCCTTCTGACTTCTGCACTCTTTACACGATCGGTCGTAACGCCAGATCACACTAATGAGGTCCCCAGTCTGTTTTTACCTACCAACAGGCAAAGAAATATAATACAACAACTGCGAATTCCAACAGATGGGCAAGAATCGCCAGCCACGATGTAAGGAGAGGACAGTTACAATAAGCGACAAGCACATATAAGGATAATAATGTTTTATGGAATACCACCCACATAAACAACTAAACAACTTCCTCTCAATTCTGTAGAACATTATCTCCTTCTGCCGTGCATTATTGTATTCATCTTCACAGGAGAGTTCTCACGCAATGTTCCTCCTGTTTCAGCCATCGCAAATAATCCTGCCATGTCAACCATGGCAAGAGATATCAACACTCAAACGCGTTCGCTTCTAGTGTTGCGTATTACCTTGAATTTGGTGATGAAACCAATCTTCATAAGTTGCAAGCTAGTGCTGATACATTTTTCATGCAAGACAGTCTCTTGTATAAGTCAAGTGAGGTTTCTACAGACAATTCTAGTGAACATTTATCTTACCTCCTGATACCTCAGTCTTTAGAGGGTACCATTTCTTACCATATCCACAGCTCACCTCACCCAGGACATCCAGGTCGAGACAAATGTCTCGCACAGGCAAAACGATCATACTTTTTGCAATCTATGAGGAAAGATATTTTACAGCATTGCGCTCTTTGCTTTCAATGTGCTTCACATCGTCCATCACTCGCTCACGACAGTCCCTCACTTCCATATCCTATTGCTTCAGTGACCAGGGTTTTTGTCTCTGTTGATTTGCTTACAGAGTATGGTTATCAGCATCTTCTAGTATGTGTTGATGGTTTGTCACGCTTCACCACCGCAAATTCTGTTGCTCGCAAAATCATTGATAACATAATTTGTCCTTATGATTCTCCTCGTGTCTTCTTATCTGGTAATGGTACATAATTCAATAACACTGTCTTACAGGAGATTTCTAGAGAATCTAAAATCAAGAAATGTCACATTTTCTCACTCGTCCAGTTCAAACGGCAAAGTAGAGAATAGCAATAAACAAATCTTTGACGTTCTGCGTTACGTAACAGAAGCAAAGCACTCATGGACGAATGGCTTCCTCAGCAAGCCTGCACTCTCAATTCAGCAATTCATTCTACTATCAACGAATTTTGTGTTGTTTGGTATTAAGCAGCGTCTTCCTTACGAGTTTCATTATAGTGTTTTGCGGCCTGTTCACAACTTGGATGACTGCATCAAGTGTGGTCTGCGCAATTTTCATCACACCCATAAGGTCATTCATGGTCGCCTCACTACATCGCAGAGTGAGATATCGGAGAAACAACACCGCCGTGCTAAAGATTCCTCCATCGATGTAAGTAATATAATTTTCACTAGAGTTCGCCACCACAACCTTAAGTTCAATCCATTAATTGCTGGCCGTTATCGTTTGACTGAATCTCTCAAGCCCTTAGACCTCAAGACCTTAGCAGAATAAGTCATCCACATTGATCACTTAAAATGTGTTAATATATATATATATATATATATATATATATATATATATATATATATATATATATATATATATATATATATATATATATATATATATATATATATTGGACTACTTTCGCTGAGCCACCTTCTAATCCTTGTAATCAGTGCAGGACTCAAATTTGGGTGTACAGGGTCCCTTGTGACTCCTGCACCCTTTTCATGACAGTCGTAACTCTAGGTCACACTAATTTGAGGTTGCTAGTCTGTTTTACCTACCCACAGACAAGGGAAATACCCAAACAGTACTAAACACCCACAACTGCAGAAGAATCAACAACCAACCTGAGTCCAAAAAGGCCAAGCTGTAGCAGCTGTAACTGCAGCTGCCAGAACGGGTAGCTCACTATGTGAGCAAACACCCACTGTGTCTGGTCCCGGGAGGAGAGCAGCCTGCTCCCTGCCTCCAATACATTCCGTAGGGGAGGAATCTCCCGCCTCCCCAGCAGCCCTCGGTAGTGACCCCTGACACACCTGGCACAACTAGCTGGGGCCTCAAGACCAGGTGACAACTCCGCCTGAGTGCCACTTCCGAGAGGCTACACAGGGTGAGGCAAGCCATTGAACACACAACTCAAACTCATCACTCCAGCCTCACCTTTGGCAACACTCTCCACAAAGTCAGATGCCTTCTGTGGTGGCTCTTCCTTCTGTCTGGGAGAAGCTACCAATGCTGCGGTCAGAGCTAACATATCCATGAACGCTATGTGTGTGACTAGGTGTTCTCACACCGAATTAATTCAAATCTACACTGCCACTCCCAGCAGAGGCAGAGGACTAAGGTCGCAAGTAACCCATGTTACCAGCCATGCCCTCCATGGTTTATTCTAAATGTGGGCATATATAAAACAGTGAAACAAACAACAAACTGTCTTCCCCAAGTGGAGACAAAGCTCCCAACAATCCTGAATAAGTTGCCAATTTCTGTTACGATCACAATCTCCCAGCCCCCTCACCAAGCTGCCGCATCTGAACTAACTTCATTGAGCTAAAACCTACATGGACTCAGTGCAGGGCTCAAATACGAGTGTACAGGGTCCCTTGTGACTCCTGCACCCTTTTCACGACAGTCTAACTCCAGGTCGCGCTGATTACAGGTCGCCAGTCTGTTTTACTTACCCCACACACAAGGGAAACACCCCAAACGGCACTTAACACCCACAGCTGCAGGAGAATCGACAACCACGTCTAGAAAAAACATGTTAGCACAAAATAACACACATATGATCGAGGTATAATAACCCGATGGATTTTCACCCACCGTGACAGTCCTCCCATTGCCTAACAGAGTGTTATAGCCTCAAACCAAGTAGTATCGTTTTCTGCCTCCTGGGCGACAGGCCTTGTCAGGACCTAGGGAGAGAGTAAATTACTATGCAGCTTATTGCTTAGGTCCTCTGCAGCTGAACTGCAGCAACCTGCAGTAGCATTTAAGACAAACAGGGTTATTAACAAAAGACAAACAAAAAACTACTAGGAAAGAGTGCCCACGAACACACAAGAGGGTCAGTCACCGTTCACTGCGCAAACTCGACGTCTACACTTGTACAGCCAATGAGTCATTTTGCTGAGTGTAGTGTGTTATTCACAACTACTCTTACTGGCAGAGTACTATGGAGACTCACATTCTATATAAATAGGCCAGGGCGTACAGCCGATAATGACTTACTTAACCCCATCTAGGTAACTAGCCCGGCTACATAGTATCCCATCTTAGTCTCCAGTAAATGCTAGAGCACTTCTCAGTACATCTGTTGCTTCCAACTAATGGGTAGTGTTTGCCGTGGGAAAGTGCTCCAACCGCCTTCCTGCTCGCTGTTAAAGGAGGGAAGAGGGAAGTGCAACACACACACACACACACACACACACACACACACACACATACAGACACGCACCTTATTTTTTTTTAATTCTTCTGATCAAACAAAGAGGGCTAAATGAATATTGATAGTTTTTTTTTTTTTTTTGTCAAGAACAACTCTTCTGCTGCAAACTATGTGAGACTCAAACTGACTAAACAGAGGGGAATAAGCCAAATTAATCAGGGAGGGAGAGTGTCTATGCTCGGAAATTCCTAAGGTAAGTTAATGGCAGCTATTGGCCACTCTGCAGCATACATCTAGAGTCTGCACCCTCTCTCTCTCTCTCTCTCTCTCTCTCTCTCTCTCTCTCTCTCTCTCTCTCTCTCTCTCTCTCTCTCTCTCTCTCTCTCGCACCTTATTTTTTTTTAATTCTTCTGATCAAACAAAGAGGGCTAAATGAATATTGATAGTTTTTTTTTTTTTTTTTTTGTCAAGAACAACTCTTCTGCTGCAAACTATGTGAGACTCAAACTGACTAAACAGAGGGGAATAAGCCAAATTAATCAGGGAGGGAGAGTGTCTATGCTCGGAAATTCCTAAGTTAATGGCAGCTATCGGCCACTCTGCAGCATACATCTAGAGTCTGCACCCTCTCTCTCTCTCTCTCTCTCTCTCTCTCTCTCTCTCTCTCTCTCTCTCTCTCTCTCTCTCTCTCTCTCTCTCTCTCTCTCTCTCTCTCTCTCTCTCTATATATATATATATATATATATATATATATATATATATATATATATATATATATATATTACCAGATGGTACCACAACTATCACATATATCTCTAAGGCTGAACTCTTCCGTCAACCCTTTGCAAAAAAAAATCTCTATCTTAGACGATTCAGGGTTTGCTCCTTTCTCACCTCTACCCTCTGACTAACTTATGCTACCCATTATTTTTTTTTTAAATGATGTTTTCCATGCCCTCAATGACCTAAGCCCTCGGAAGGCTCATGGACCTGATGGTTTCCCTCCTATTCTTCTCTGAAACTGCGCCTCCATAAACTTTGCCTAGTAAATTTAGTCTGTTTCCTAAAAAGGCTGACCTGTTTTAATTCCTAAAACTACCGTCCTATTGCTTTAATTTCCTGCCTATCTAAAGTTTATGAATCTATCCTCAACAGGAAGATTCTTAAACATCTATCACTTCACAACCTTCTATCTGATCGCCAGTATGGGTTCCATGAAGGGCGCTTTACTGGCATTCCTTATTGAATCTTGGTCATCCACTTTTAGATATTTTGGGGAAACTTTTGTTGTTGCATCAGACATATAAAAGGTTTTTCATAGAGTCTAGTATAAGGTATGATTTCCAATTACCCTCCTACAGCTTCTATCTTTATTTCTTTAACTTCATCTAAATTTTCCTTTGTGACCGTTCTGTTGCTGGTGTGGAAGAGTCACTGTTCTTCTAAATTTATTCAGCAGTGTTCCCCAGGCTTCTGTAATGTTATCCACGCTCTTCCTATTATTCATCAAGGATGTTCTAAAGCAAAATTTTTTTTGGTTTAGAACCATCCATATCTTTCCATAAAACCTATCCATAGTTCTTGCAGGGAAGCCACAGAATGTCTAACTTCTGATCTGTCTAAAATTTCTGATTGGAGCAGAACAAACTGTTCAGTTGTTCAATGCAAAATACAAAATGCCTCAAAAACTCAATTCTTCGGCACAACTTTCGAGACAACTATTCTATCTTTTTCAATGACACTCATCTGTTCCCCTCTTCGACACTGAACATCCTTGGTCAGTCCTTTTCTCTTGTAATCTAAACTGGAAACTTCACATCACATCTCTAGTTAAAACAGTTCTTATGACGTTAGGTTTACTGAGACGTCTCCGCCAGCGTTTCCCACTTCCACAACTTCTACATGCCTTATCTGCCCATGTATTGAGAATGCTTCACATGTCTGGGGAGGTGTTCCATTCATACCGCTCTTTTAGACAGGTTGGAATCAAAAGCTTTTCATCTCATCAACTCCTCACCTTTAACTGACTGTCTTGAGCCTCTTTCTCATCGCCACAATGTTCCATCTCTAGGTTCCATCTCTATTTTCATGCTAACAGCTCTTCTGATCTCTTTCCATGCCTCCCCTCCTCCCACAGTATTCTCAATCTCTTTTTCTGGTAAACTCTAGAATTGCCTGCCTTCTTCTGTACATCCACCTTCCCATGATTTGGATTTCTTCAAGAGGGATATTTCAAGACACTCATTTTTTTATTTATTTATTTTTTTTCAATAACGTTTCGAATCCTGTTTAGGGACCAGCATCTCAGTGGGCTTATATATATATATATATATATATATATATATATATATATATATATATATATATATATATATATATATATATATATATATATATATATATATATATATATATATATATATATATATATATATATATATATATATA
>NC_087169.1:8474644-8522144 GCF_035594125.1 Scylla paramamosain
CTATTCTGATTACTGACCCTGAAAATTTTGCTTACGCCCTCTCTTGTTATTGCCACTTTTTTTTTTTTTATGTAGGAGGGACACCGGGCAAGAGGAACAAAATTATAATAAAAAAAGGCCCATTGAGGTGCTGTCCCCGAACAAAGTCAAAAGCGGTCGTCAAAAATTAAAAGATAAGTGTCTTGAAAAAGTTCAGATCATAGAAAGGAGGAAATACAGAAGCAGGAAGGAAGGTCCAGAGTTTACCAAAGAAAGGGATGAATGATTGAGAATACTCTTTAACTCTTGTGGTAGAGAGGTGGACAGAATAGGGGGTGAGAGAAAGAAGAGAGAAAGAAGAAAGTCTTGTGCAACAATGCTGCGGGAAAAGAGGAGCCATTGTTAGCAATGTCAGAGGAGCAGTTAGCATAAAAATAGCGGTAGAAGATAGCAAGAGATGCAAGACTGCGACGATGAGAGAGACGCTGAACAATCAGCTAGAGGAGAGAAGTTGATAAAACGAGAAGCTTTTGATTCCACCATGTTTAAAAAAAATCGGTATGAGTGGAACCCCCAACCTCCTCGGCCATACATGTGAAGCATACTCCATATATGGATTTATAAGACCCCTGTACAGAGATAGCAGCTGGGTGGGGGTTAGAAGAAATGGCGGAGACGACTGAGGACGCCTAACTCCACACAAGTTGTTTTTAGCTAGAGATGATATGTGAAGTTTCCAATTTAGATTATATGTAAAGGACACACCGAGGACATTTAGTGTACAAGAGTTTAGTTTAGTGTACAAGAGGTGGACAGTTAAGCGTCATTGAAAATTAGGGATATTCATCTGGAAGATTGTATCGAGTTGATAGATGGAGGAACCGAGATCAAAAGGCAGGCGGTCTGTGGCTTCCCTGCGTGAACTGTTAACTTCCTGAAGGGTTCGACGTCTATATAAAAAAAAAAAAAAAAAAAAAAAAATGGGAAAAAGTGTAGGGTGGTATCATCAACATAAAAGTGGGTAGAACAAGAAGTTCTGTTTAGAATTGATGAATAAGAAGATAGTGGATGACAGGACATAATCCAGAGGAACACCACTGTTAATACATTTAGGAGAACAGTGACCGTCTACCACAGCAGTAATAAAACAGTCAAAAAAAAAGGGAAAAGATAGAAGCCGTAGGAGGGTAGTTTGAAAATCAAGGCTTTATGACAGTCTTTAAAATGCTTTTCATATGTCTAAGGCAACAGCAAAAGTTTCACCAAAATCCCTAAAAGAGGATAACTCAAGACTCGGTAAGGAAAGCCAGATCACCAATAAAGAACATAAGAACATAAGAAATGAGGGAAGCTGCAAGAAGCGACCAGGCTTACACGAGACAGTCTCTGTATGAAATATAACTGCCTATTTTCACCTATCATCTCCATCCATAAACACTTCTAATCTTCTCTTAAAGCTACCTAATTTCTTAGTTCTAACAAAATGATTACTGAGTCCGTTCCACTCATCTACCACTCTATTTGAAAACCAATTTCTTCCTATCTCTTTCTTAAACCTAAATTTTTTCAAGCTCTAACCCGTTATTTCTTGTTCTATCGTGGTTGCTGATCCTAAGAATTTTGCTTATGTCCCCCTTGTTATAATCTTTATACCACTTAAAGACTTCTATCAGGTCCCCTCTTAACCTATGTCTTTCTAAAGAAAGTAAATTTAACGGCTTCAATCTCACCTCATAAGGAATACTCTTCATCCCTTTTATCATTTTAGTCATTCTCCTTTGTACTGATTCTAATAGACTTATATATTTCCTGTAATGTGGGGGCCAGAACTGCACAGCATAGTCTAGATGAAGTCTGACCAGCGCCAAATATAACTTTAATATTACTTCGGGCCTTCTACATTTAACACTCCTAAAAATTAATCCTAATACCTTAATTATCCTGATTCTGGCCTCTGTGCATTCCTTTCCTAGACAGACTCCAGAGCTAGCTATAACTCCTAAATCTTTTCCGTACCCTGAACCTACTAGGGTTTCGTTGTTTATTGTGTACCTACTGTGTGGGTTTCCTTTACCTACGCTAAGTATTTTGCATTTGTTGATCTCACCTCATAAGGAATACTCTTCATCTCCTTTATCATTATAGTCATTTGTCATTTATCATGTATTTGCCATTTGTCCGTCCATTCATTCACCCTATTTAAATTTGCCTGCAATGCGATGGCATCTACTTTTGACCTAATTAATCTACCCATCGTTATGTTATCCGCAAATTTACTAACATCACTACTGATTCCACTATCCAAGTCATTGATATATATTAAACACAATAATGGCCATAATACTGAACCCTGTGGCATCCTACTAATTACATGACCCCACTCGGATTTACAGCCATTTATAACAACTCTATGTCGCCTATCGCTATGCCATGGCCTTATCCAGCCTAACACCTTCCCATCTATCCCGTGTGCCCTAACCTTTCTCAGAAGCCTCTGTAAGATTTCTTTGTCAAACGCTTTACTAAAGTCCTGATATAAGATGTCATAACTATCACCATTATCTTCTGCCTCATACATTTTACTGTAAAAACTTAACAAGTTCGTCAGGCAAGACTTCCTCTTCGTGAAGCCATGCTGTGACTGATTTATCAAGTTATGTTTGTCTAAATGCTCCCTAATGTTCCTCGCTATTATTGACCGAAGTTAAACTGACAGGTCTATAATTTGACGTTAAAGTTTTATCTCCTTTCTTAAAGATGGTACTACATTAGCCTGCCTCCACATTACTGGTACCTCACCTGACTCAAGTGATTTCCTAAAGACAGAAGCTAACGGCTCACTAATAACATCTTTGCATTCTTTAAGTACTCTGGGATATATTTCATCTGGTGTCTTGAATTTTTTTAGCTTATCTATCTCCTGTTCCACTATCTCCTTAGTTATGGAAATATGTCAGCTTCACATTCTCATCTGCTCTAAACATCCGTTCACTATTCGGCACATCCTGCATGTTTTCCTGGGTGAAGACAGTTAAAATATGCTCATTCAGAATTTTACTAATCTTCTCCGCAGAACTAACCAGCTCCCATCTGCTGCCTTTCATGGACATATAGTATCCTTATTTTTTCTTCTGTATACCTGATAAAATCCCTTTGGGTCCGTCTTCGCCTGGCTGCCTACCTTTAATTCATAATTGCGCTTAACTTTCCTCGTTAACCTCCTGATTTTTCTAACTAATTCATTATATTGTGTCCTTAAAACCTTTTCTCCTGCCATTAATCTCTTATGTATACTTCTCTTCCGCCCTATATAGTGTTTTAACAGTCATCCATTTAGGGTAATTTTTCTGTGATCTTATTGCTCTATATGAGATGTCTGCTAACTGCCCTATATGTAATTTATCTACGAAATGTTTATATAACTCATCCAGATTTACTTCACCTAATCCCGTCATCTTAGCCCCTTTCATCCTCTCCACTCCCTCATCTACTCACCTCGACCTCACCTCTCCCATCTCAGCATGACCTGATCCTCCGACATACTCACACTTATTTCCTCCCTCTCTCTCCTCCGCCCTTTCCGGATACGTCTTCCCTCCTCTTGCCCTACACCTTAACACCTCACCTCACCTCTCTCATCCTGCCTTATCTCTCTCAACTCCGTCCTGGACGTGACCTCACCCTGCATCCGTTGCCAGTCAACTCCTTGGAGATACCTATTTAATTCCTCAAAATCTGTTCTTCCAAATTAAGGTGTTTTACTAATGTTTTGACTTAAAAATGTTTCTTCCCATTTTAATTTGTACTTAATTTTCCAATGGTCACTGTCACCTAGCCGTCCTCCAACCTCTATCTGTGTGACTGCTTCCTCACTGCTAGTAAAAATTAAATGAAGAATATTGTTCTTCTTTGTGGGTTCTACAACTATCTGTTAAAAAAAATCATCCTAAATTACCTTAAGAAATTCATCTGCTTCCTTGTTACCCACCATCAGGCTCCAGTCGATATTCCAAAAATTAAAATCTAACACACATACCTGACTGTACCTTCCTGCTCTATTTATTTCCTGCTATAGTGAGGTGTTAATTTCCTTTGTACTATTCAGTTGCCTGTACACTACGCCCAGTACTGCTGACTGGGATTCTTCCTTAATATCTACCCATATCGACTCTGTTTTGCTATTTGTTTTAATTCTACTGTTAATACAAAACTGTAATATGTCCCTAACGTATAATGCGACGCCTTCTCCTCTTTATAGAAGAGGAGGAGGCAGTAGACACCTGCCGAAACGATAATTACTCCCAGTGAGGTCTAATGCACTGTTCAGGGGGTGCTGTGAACTTATCATTAAACCCAGCTGTGACCTCACTCAACGTTTCCCTTTGTGTTTCACAACACAAGGGGGCAGTCACAGCCTGCCCTCTAAAGACAACTCTCTTCCTCCACACAAAACTACAAGCACCTAATAACACACACACCATTCACTCAAAAATTTTAAAATCATCATGGCGACTCCTACACCAGCCTCGGAGTCCCCATCTGGGGAGGGGACCATAAATGTCCCCAGGTCGGACTGCCTTTCTGTCGACGACCCTAAGTGTCTTGACACCCCCCTCAACTTTTTCTTCATTAACTTCTGCAACATTCGCGGTCTAAGATCTAATTTTCAATCTGTAGAACACCACCTCTCCTCTTGTAAACCTCATCTTCTTTTCCTCACTGAAACTCAGGAGTCTCAGGCAACTGACAGTAGCCCCTTTTCTGTTCCCTCCTACTTTCTCTATCCTCATTTTCGATCCAAAGCTGGATGCTGCGTTTATGTGCCCACGCTCTTGAATCTTCTGAGTTTTCCACCATCTGGCTACGACTACAGAGTCACTCTCATACTAAATTTATCTGTGCTGTATAACTCTCACCTAACTCCTCTGACTATAAGAAATTCTTTGACTACTTAACTTCCAAAGTGGAGCACATTCTGACCCTCTTCCCTTTTGCAGAGATCTCCATTCTTGGAGACTTCAATGTTCACCACCAGCTTTGGCTTTCTTCTCCCTTCACTGACCATCCTGGTGAACTAGCCTACAACTTTGCTATCCTCCATGACCTAGAGCAATTGGTACAACACCCTACTCGTATTCCTGACCGTCTTGGAGATGCGCCCAACATTCTTGACCTTTTCCTGACCTCAAATCCTTCTCCTTATGCTGTCACCCTTTCTTCTCCGTTGGGCTCCTCCGATCACAATCTCATATCTTTATTTTGTCCTATCACTCCAATCCCTCCTCAGGATCCCCCTAAGCGAAGGTACCTCTGGCGTTTTGCCTCAGCTAGTTGGGCGGATCTGAGGAGGTATTTTGCTGATTTTCCTTGGAATGAGACCCGTGTCAGAGACCCGTCTTTGTGTGCTGAGTGCATAACAGAGGTGATAGTGTCTTACATGGAAGCATACATTCCTCACTCTTTTTCTCGTCCTAAACCTTCTAAACCTTGGTTTAACACAGCTTGTTCTCGTGCTATACATGATAGAGGGGTGGCCCACAAAAGGTACTTAAGCCTTCTATCACCAGAATCTCATGCACTTTATATTTCTGCCCGGAACCATGCCAAGTCTGTTCTCCAACTAGCCAAAAACTCCTTCTTTAACAGAAAATGTCCAAACCTTTCAAGATCTAACTCCCCTCGTGATTTCTGGCATCTAGCCAAAAATATCTCCAATAACTTTGCTTCTTCTTCTTTCCCTCCTCTATTTCAACCAGATGGCACCACTGCTATCACATCTATTTCTAAAGCTGAACTCTTTGCTCAAACCTTTGCTAAAAACTCTACCTTGGACGATTCTGGGCTTGTTCCTCCCTCTACTCCACCCTCTGACTACTTCATGCCACCTATTAAAATTCTTCGCAATGATGTTTTCCATGCCCTCGCTGGCCTAATCCCTCGGAAGGCTTATGGACCTGATGGGGTCCCTCCTATTGTTCTCCGAAACTGTGCCTCCGTGCTTGCACCTTGTCTAGTCAAACTCTTTCAGCTCTGTCTGTCAACATCCCTCAAATCCCGTTCCAATCCCTCAAACTACCGTCCTATTGCTTTAATTTCCTGCCTATCTAAAATTTTTTAATCTATCCTCAACAGGAAGATTCTTAAACATCTATCACTTCACAACCTTCTATCTGATCGCCAGTATGGGTTCCGTCAAGGCCGCTCTACTGGTGATCTTCTGGCTTTCCTTACTGAGTCTTGGTCATCCTCTTTTAGAGATTTTGGAGAAACTTTTGCTGTTGCCTTGTACATATCAAAAGCTTTTGATAGAGTCTGGCACAAAGCTTTGATTTCCAAACTACCCTCCTACAGTTTCTATCCTTCTCTCTGTAACTTCATCTCAAGTTTCCTTTCTGACCATTCTATTGCTGCTGTGGTAGACGGTCACTGTTCTTCTCCTAAATCTATTAACAGTGGTGTTCCTCAGGGTTCTGTCCTGTCGCCTACTCTCTTCTTATTATTCATTAATGATCTTCTAAACCAAACTTCTTCTCCTATCCACTCCTACGCTGATGATACCACCCTGCACTTTTCCACGTCTTTTCATAGACGTCCAACCCTTCAGGAGGTAAACATATCACGCAGGGAAGCCACAGAACGCCTGACTTCTGATCTTTCTAAAATTTCTGATTGGGGCAGAGCAAACTTGGTATTGTTCAATGCCTCAAAAACTCAATTCCTCCATCTATCAACTCGACACAACTTTCCAGACAACTATCCCCTCTTCTTCAATGACACTCAACTGTCCCCCTCTTCTACACTGAACATCCTCGGTCTATCCTTTACTTATAATCTGAACTGGAAACTTCACATCTCATCTCTAGCTAAAACAGCTTCTATGAAGTTAGGTGTTCTGAGACGTCTCCGCCAGTTTTTTCTCACCACCCCAGCTGCTAACTCTGTACAAGGGCCTTATCCGTCCATGTATGGAGTATGCTTCACATGTCTGGGGGGGGTTCCACTCATACTGCTCTTCTAGATAGGGTGGAATAAAAAGCTTTTCGTCTCATCAACTCCTTTCCTCTAACTGACTGTCTTCAGCCTCTCTCTCACCGCCGCAATGTTGCATATCTAGCTGTTTTCTACCGCTATTTTCATGCTAACTGCTCTTCTGATCTTGCTAACTGCATGCCGCCCCTCCTTCCGCGGCCTCGCTGCACAAGACTTTCTTCTTTCTCTCATCCCTATTCTGTCCACCTCTCTAACGCAAGAGTTAACCAGTATTCTCAATCATTCATCCCTCTCTCTGGTAAACTCTGGAACTCCCTGCCTGCTTCTGTATTTCCACCTTCCTATGACTTGAATTCCTTCAAGAGGGAGGTTTCAAGACACTTATCCATCAATTTTTGACCACTGCTTTGACCCTTTTATGGGACTGGCATTTCAGTGGGCATTTTTTTTTTATTAGGTTACCCTTGGCCAGTGTCCTTCCTACATAAAAAAAAATATATATATATATATATATATATATATATATATATATATATATATATATATATATATATATATATATATATATATATATATATATATATATATATATATATACGTATATATATATATATAACCATCTATCTTAAATACTTTAAATGACATATCTAACCATGTTTCTGTTAAAACAATGATATTAAGGTTCTCTACACACGCTATTCCTCTAAGCAAGGCTAAGCAAGTCTATACAATTTGTGTAGTAAACACTTAAGCTATTTCTCACCTTCTCTGAGCTAGTTACCTTTCTAGATTTAACTTATTTGTCCTTTGTCCCTTCTTCCCTCCTGACTAACGAAAAAAGCGCTGATGTGCAGTTATTTCCCGCTCGAGTGTTCCGGCGAAAACCCGAACACCCTAGCATGATAAATGCACTCCATCACTGGCGTACAAGCTATCCCAGTTGTCGATGAATTTCCATCCATTACTCTTACAATGATTCACGGGCCTGCGAATCACTGTAATAGCCCTGGACAGCCACTCAGCACCAACTCCCTTCCTTGGCAAGTCACCACATACCACAGGGATCCCTCCCATTTTCCCTAATCCTATCCAAAGCCTGTCGAAACCTCCCAAACAGTTCCTCACTCCTGACATTACCAAGGTCTTTCCCTCCCTTGCTGAGAAAAACACGGCTTGGTCCCATCATTTTCCAAGCACGTGTCTAGCCTATCCTAGCCCCCTCAGCACACAAACCTTGAACTACGCTTCCTATCTCTGGCACAAAACACACTATCTAAGTGCCTACCCTGACTATCACCAAGCACAAGCACTCTACCTTGGGGCAGGGTAACTTCGTCTACATCCTTCTTCTTGTCTTCTGCCATGTCCAGCACACTGAAGGGATTCTTCGTCTCCACGCAAGGCGCCCTGAAGACCTTCAGCCTCTTCGCTCCCCTGCACATAACCGACCACTGCTCCTCCGTCGCCTCACTAGGTAAGGTGATGGTGGGACACGACCCTCCCACAGGTGCTGAGATCCTCTCATAGAAGTCAGCCTGCAGGTCTGAGATCCTCTCACAAAACTCAGCCTGCACCTCCGAGGTCCTTCGATGGAACTCTGCTTCTACTTTTGAGACCTTCGCAACGAAGGTCTCGAGAACAGGAGAACTAACACAAACAGATGACCCAACAACACAAGGCACCATGTCTACTCTAACCAGCTATATTAGCATCAGGTCACCGCTCACTAAACACGTCCGTTCTCTAGGAACCCTGACCTGAGATTAAGGAACCCTGACATGAGACTGACGACGGAACCTTGACGGAATCTATACTGCCGATCAGATACAAGGTTGTTAATTGATATGTTTAAAAATCTTCCTGTTGAGAAGAGATTAAAAAAAAACTTTAGATAGGCAGGAAGTTAAAGCAATAGGATGGTAGTTTTGAAGGATTAGAATGGTCACTCTTTTTAGGAATACGCTGAATGTAGGCATACTTCCAGCAAGAAGGAAAGCTAGATGTTGATAAAAGTCTGAAAGAGTTTGGCTAAGCAAGGTGCAAGCACGGAGGCACATTTCGGAGAACAATAGGAGAGACCCCATCAGGTCCATAAGCCTTCCGAGGGTTTAGGCCAGCGAGGGCATGGAAAACATCACTGTGAAGGATTTTAATGGCTATTATGAAGTAGTCAGAGGGTGAAGAAGAGGGAAGAGCAAGCCTCCATCATCCAAAAATGGGATTTTTAGCAAAGGTATGAGAGAATATTTCAGTTTTAGAAATACATGAGATAGTAGTGGTGCCATCAGGTTAAAATAAAGGTCAAAGCTAAGTTTTTGGCTTGGTGCCAGAAATCACGAGGAGAGTTAAATCTTGAAAGATTTTGACACTTTCTATTGATAAAGGAATTTTTTGACTACTTGGAGAACAGCTTTGGTATGGTTTCGGGCAGATATACAACGTGCGTGCGATTCTAATAATGGAAAGCTTAAGTACCTTTTGTAGGCCACCTCTCTGTCATGTATAGCATGAAAATAAGTTGTGTTCAACCAAGGTTTGGAAGGTTTAGGTTGAAAGAATAGGTGAGGAATGTACGCCTCTATACCAGTCACTGTTATCTCTGTTATGCGCGAAGCACACAGAAACGGGTAAGTTGTCATTCCAAGGAAAATCATCTCCTCAGGTACCCCTAATTAGCAGAAGCAAGGCGCCAGATGTACCTCCGCTTTGTTGGATCCTGATGAGAGATTAGAACGATAGGACAAGATACAGATGTGAGGTATACCACTTAAACACTTCTATCAGGTCCCCTTTCAACCTACGTCTCTCTAATATACGTTGCTAATAATTAACAAGCTTACTTCTACATCTATCGTAGATCTATTATATGTTAAGAATGAAACAGAAGCATAATAGCCTTTCATTAAGGAAATAGTTCTATGGCATATGTAATATACATGTGACGTTTTAACTTTGGGTGATATATCCTGAAGGTGATTTTTGTTTATTTTTCTCTTGTAGCTGTAGATAACTAGTTATAAAAGCAACGTTAATGATAATAACGTTACAATGTTATTTCGTTCTGATAATTATAGAAAGGGTAGTGGAAGGGAGAATACTGTAGTGTTAATACCTATAAATGTTATCACTAATTTTACGCTTCTTGCTGTCACTGCTATTATTGTTTATTGTTTTTTGGGGGGCTTATTATTATTATTATTGTTATTATTATTATTATTATTATTATTATTATTATTATTATTATTATTATTATTATTATCATTATTATCGTTGTTGTTGTTGTTGTTCTTGTTATTGTTGTTGTTATTGTTGTTTTTTAAACATTCAGACAAGCTGGAGTAGGTGAAAAGAAACACAGGTGTTAGGAGGTGAGTTTATTCCCGCTGTCCCTGAAGAAGCCTTCTGCTTTCTCCTCCATTGTTATTATTATTATTATTATTATTATTATTATTATTATTATTATTATTATTATCATTATTATTATTATTGCTGTTGTTGCTGCTACTGTTGTTGTTGTTGTTGTTGTTGTTGTTGTTGTTTGTTCTTCTATCTGTTAGTAGTAGTACCATTACTAGAATTAAAAGTAACAATATTAATTGACTTCAACAGCATCCTTACCATCCTATAACTATATACAATAGTTTGCATAGGTTCTTGTTTACTTTCTTCTATCTTTGAGTTGAACCATTTGTAGGATTGACAGACTGACTTACTTATGCTTGAATGCTTATGCTTGCTTATGGTTGAAACAATTGGGGCGTTCACTACCAGATTAACTAAAAGGTGATCATCTGGAAAAAAAATCTTTACGTCATTTGTGTGTTATCAAACCAACAAACAAAATATTACAAACATTTTCAGCCACCATCATCAAGCAAGGAACAAAAAATATGGCAAAATGAGCTAAATACTATGCACATTATTTCAGGTTTGGGATGTATCATCACCTTGGGACGAATACCATTTCTCTCTCTCTCTCTCTCTCTCTCTCTCTCTCTCTCTCTCTCTCTCTCTCTCTCTCTCTCTCTCTGTATATATATATATATATATATATATATATATATATATATATATATATATATATATATATATATATATATATATATATATATATATATACTTTTATCCATTAAAGTTATACAATTAACATACCCGTATATAAATCTTGACACATTTGAAAGAAACAACCATATTTTCATACCAAATCATAGCGGGACACTGGTGAAGGTTGTTGACAACGTCTTCCCAGAGTTGCCGCTCGTCTGCTTACATCGTGTCTCCCAATATCTTCTCTGAGTCGCCACTTTCTTCTTTGGAAATACAACCCTTCCTTTCACACCTTGTTTCTTCTTTCCTGATATGTTCCTGTAATTAACCACAACACATGTATAGACTAGGGTTTTATAGCAGTAGTACTAAATCATGTCGAGTTTGTTGGGTGTTTCGGAGACGTCGGCGTGTTTGATATAGGCCAGTCCTTTTGGTTTCGGTGTCACAATATCTGCCAGCACAAGTAATACTTGCTCGACTTTTTGGGGATTTGCCACATAAAAGATTAGTCCCTGTAGAAACCAGTGGACAATGTCTCAAACCAAATATGTAGCACGAGACTAAATATAAATGTGAAAACACTGAGAGCCTAGTTAAGAGTATTTAGGTTATAATAACTGTTTTGTAGAGTGTGTATCACCAGATCTCGTGGATACTACTAGCATAAACACTTAGGACCAATGCCTTGTAGCATTTAAGTATAGTGCATCAAAATGTATCACGAGAGGCGGTTTTAGAATGTGCTTCTCCAGAGAACTGAGAGAGCGTTCACCGACCTCTACATTAAAACAGCCAGCGATCACCGGCAACTCAGCCCATAGCGAACGCCGCAATCGGGATTTTGGTAAACTAGTTATGGTCACCAGGCGACAGTATCGGACATGTCCCATTCTCACACATAGGAGCAATATTAAATATGTCTATAGTGTCATTTTATATGCATGAATATGCAATGAGCTTATATGATATACTTTTCTACACAATTCTTTCTACGTAAGTAGTAACACAGGTAAAATCGAACTGTGTTCATGAACAAAGAAAAAAAATATTAAGTTGATCTTGTAGTGAATTGCCATTTAAATTTATTTAGTCATCTCGAGATAAAAAAAAAAATGCCACTTAAAGCTCAAAATTACATATATCAACTTCGTAGTATATGGAAACAACAGTGTTAACTAAAAATAGGCAACTCGGGTGTCTTGACGAGAATAATGCTGTATATCTAACCCAAACAAACATCTGACTGGCCGGCCTTAGTTGGAGTTAACAAACACGTCGTTGGAGAACCAGTCAATTCCCGTTGCAGTGTCCATCCTACTACTTCATCAACCTGTGACTTTCTGTATTCCTCTCCTGTCACGCCAGAGCATTCCTAAGAGATGTTTATTTTGGTGTTTGATTACTTTGCCACATCGGTTGCTTCCTGAAAGAGATGCTAAAATCCCCACGAAAATATCTGTATCCATATATCACGATGTTACTGAGTATGTTATGTCAAACTATGTAGCACAGTCTTACTTTTTATTTATTTATTTATTTTTATTTATTTCATTTTTTTTATTCTTCAAATCAATAGATTTTAGACTTGCAATATGATCTTTTTTAAAATAATTATTTGTTTTCACCAGTTTCTCTCAAAATTATTCATAAAAGATATTTAAAAGTCGATGCAGAATTTCGAAATTATCATAATGATCAATGTTCTATACTTCTGCATGCACATGGGATTTAAAATAACAATGTTTTAGGTCATGCCAGTAGGGGACATGCAATAGCGACGACATCTGGCGGATTAGTTCTGAAAACTCCCCATTGGGCTAGCAACTGCCTGGCGAGAAGCTACAAAACGCGCCCCCCCAAAAAAAATCGCTCCATTTGTCAACGTTTCATTCAAGACTAATTCCTTAATAACGCTGAATACAGGAAACTTTTCGTTACAGCATACTCTATTTTACGTAACCTTAATTGAATAGATGAAAGCAGTATGCCAGCTGTAACCACTATTAGACTACTTACTCATTGTGTTCCACTGCATTTTCGCTCAAAACTTTGATCAATGTTCTTCCCCTCCTTTCAAGAGTTGTGGTGCTTCTGATTTTGCTGAAATGTTAAGGTATGTTGAAGCTGAATAAGTTATTTACCTCCACATTCAAACTACACACACACACAAAAAAAAAAAAAAAGAAAATCGAGGCCTGGAAACCATGAAAATAAGTCTTATTTATTGAAAACATTACCTACGATGTGTACTTGCCGAATTCACTAGCAAGTAGAGGAGTCAAGCCGGGGATGGAAGTTGTAAAATAATGATTGCTGACTTTTACAACGAACAGGGGTGCATATTTATTATACTAACATATGAAAGACAGTTTCTGAAATATAAATTATGAAATAACTGGAAACATTATTATTTATTTATTTGTTTTATCATTATTATTATTATTATTATTTTACTGAATTAGGCGTGCGCCTGACAGGCAACTACAAGAAACGGGTCATGTGACAACCCAAATTATTTTGGCAAGCCTTAACACGCCTTCCTCGTGGGTGTTGTGTTCTTGTCCAGCAGTTGTGCGAAACGTAATGTTCGCGTCTTTCCAATCACCGTCTCCTTCTCCACAGTTCATTTACTATTCTCATGTCCACATCTCCCTTTCTTTTTGTCTCTGCTCGCCTCATCCTCCTCACCTCCACCTGCTATCTAGTTTAACTCTTCTTGGCACGCCAAAAGGAATAAATTTAGTCTCTCTCTCTCTCTCTCTCTCTCTCTCTCTCTCTCTCTCTCTCTCTCTCTCTCTCTCTCTGCCTCACACACACACACACACACACACACGTTCTGCTCTCGGTCCCTGTAACAATATAATGTAATATATATATATATATATATATATATATATATATATATATATATATATATATATATATATATATATATATATATATATATATATATATGAATTATTATTTTTTTATTTATTTATTTATTGTAAAGGTTTACTGCAGGCCAATTACAAACGGGAAGCGGGCCGCAATCGGTCCGCGAACCGTAGTTTGGACACCCCTAAGGTATATGTTGACAGCGTCTGACCAGGCAAGGTGCAACTATAGCAGCAGAGCTAGGAAAAACAATAGGAGGAACCCTGTCAAGTCTATACGCCTTCCAAGATTTAAATCCAGCAAGTACATGAACATCATTCGTAAGAAGTTTAATGTGAGGCATGAAATATTTGGAGGGTGGAGGAAAAGAGAGGAACAAACCCTGAATCATCCAGAATAGACTAGAGGTTTTAGCAAATGAAAGGATTATGTTGATGAACAAAGTTGGAGGAGTTCGACTAGGCACAGAGGCACAGTTTTGGAGAACAATGGGCCAGCAAAGGCAAGGAAAACAACATTGCGAAGGTTTTCTCAATGGGAGGCCATGAAATACTATTGTTGGGATTGGAGGAGAGGGAGGAACGAGCCCTGAATCATTCAAAGTAGAGTTTATAGCAAAGGTCTGAGATAAGAGTTCAACTCTAGAGATAGATGATATATTTGTGGTGCCATTATGTTGAAATAGAAGAGGAAAAGATGAAGAAGAAAAGTTGTTGAATTTATTTTATTTATTTATTTATTTATTTTATTTATTTTTATTTATTTATTTTTTTTTTTTTGTGGGGAGGCTTGGTGCCAGAGTTTTTTTTTTTTTTTTTTTACAGAAGGATCTTGACATTTTCTATTGATAAAGGAGTTTTTGTCTGGTTTGAGAACAGTCTTTACATGATTCTAGGCGGAAATCCCAAGGTCGTTACTGACGTATTTGAAGATCTCTTTGCTCTAAAAGATCCTAATTTGGCTATGCCTCACCATCGTCGTCACTTAGAATCTCGTATATTTAACCTGCTTCCGCTGGGGGTAAGGTAATGTATCAGTCGCACAAGTCATAACAATTATTATTGTATTCATCACTCATATATTTCATTGCCCAGTATTCCACATGCACTGTCCTCACGTGGCTAGTCACATCTATTTTCAACCTTTTCTCTTTTCTCTCTCCCTCTCAAGGGAATATCACATCTTCCCTACATTTCTGCCAGTCCTTAGGGAAAACACCTACATGGTTTCCTTGTCTTCCTCGCAGATTCAGAATAACGACCTCTCACTGGTTCCTTTACCCCATTTACAGGCATCCCGGGCCATGGTTTAACATTTCTGTGTATGTTTATTCATCCATTCTTCCGTGATGCACACGTCTTCTTATGAAAACACGGTCACAGTCTGTACTCTCATCTTCATCACAACCTGCCACAATTTCTGCTGAAAACACCACGACACTTCACATCACCTTTATCCATGAATCTCATTAACTTCCTAATTTTTATTGAGCTAGCACAGAAACTCTTTCATCAATTCAATCAGAGGATTGAGGAGGAATGCTGTGACGTTCAGTCACAACTGATGAGGAGAAAATATCTATTTTGAAATCTCGTATCTATCACGAGTCTTCCTGGCCTGTTGGTAAAATCAGATAAATTTGCTTTTCTCACTACATCTGATGGCTTCACCATTAACTCAGAAATCATTTCCAGAGTCATTCAAAGCTTGGAATCACCCATTCTCTCCTCATACTCTCAAAATCTATCACACAGCACATCCGCTCATACACTGATCCTTACAAGGCAGAAAACATTGCTTTCTCTCTGAGATCGGAATTGATCGCTTAACTCCAAGATTCAAATAGGTTTACTGGTGACTCATTACCAAAGGATGAGTTAAAAAGACTCATAGCTTATCTCTTGTTCACCACATTCCTTGATCCTCCAAACTTCCAGGTCACAAGTGATATCGGATTCAACAAAACAGATTACACATATGATGTATGCAAAGTAAAATCTGAGAAGCATTCTCTTCTCAGCTCTGAGCCTGTTCAGGTACTTGACGCTCCCTCACCTGACTCTTCCATCTCAGCTCTTCATCCCCCTTTTCGTCCTTCTTCATCTTTTTATGGACGTTCTTACGGTAGACGTGATCATTCTTCACACAGGTATCATTATGCTTGATCGAAATCGAGGTCCAGAAATGTCACATGTACCCTTTGCAAACTATCTGGTCATGTTATCACGCAGTGTAAAGTTGTTCATGATAGCTCACGAAGACACTCATCCAACCCTGATGCATTCTGTTCCTTCCACAATATAGAAGGTCATTCCTTGTAAGACTGGAGGCATTATCATGCACAGTCTCAGGCTACTGAACAAACATCGTCGGGAAACTTCATGCACCATCCGCTGGACAATTAATCATAACATCAACAACAATTCTCAAATCATCTTTTTCTTATGTACCTAAACAACTTACAAAGCACTAGGTATGCTTTACCCATCATCCTAACTCAACATTTCCTTCAATTAACATTAGATATGCTGGATCATTTAATGGCATTCTCACTGATGTTACGTGTCAGTCTGTATCATACAAAGCTTTCTTTGTCACTGGTGCTGCTGTTAACCTTATGCATTTCGAAGACTCTCTTCCTCTTCTCAGAGTCATATCATTACATTACCTCCTGACATTAATCTAAATGGTATATCTGGGAAAATTTTCTTACCTCACGGGAAGATACTCTTATGGAACGAAGAGGCAGTAGGCATGTGCAGAAACGATAATTACTCCCAGTGAGGTCTAAAGTACTGTATCAGGGGTTGCTGTGAACTTATCATTAAACCCAAACTTCACTGAAAGTTTCGCTTTGCGTCTAACATCACAAGGAAGCAATCACAGCCTGTTCTCTAAAGAAAACTCTCCTCCTTCACACAAAACTACAAGCACCCAATTACACACTTCACTCAGAATTCAAAATTATCATGGCGACTCCTACACCATCCTCGGAGTCCCCATCTGAGGAATGGACCACAAATGTCCCCATGTCGAACTGCTCTTCTGGCATCGATTCTAAGTGTCTTGACACCCGCCCCCTAACTTTTCTTCATTCACTTCTGCAACTTTCGCAGTCTTAGATCTACTTTTCAATGTGTAGAACAATACCTCTCTGCTAAACCTCATCTTCTTTTCCTCACCGAAACACAGGTGTCTGAGGCAACTGACAGTAGCCCCTTTTCTGTTCCCTTCTACTTTTTCTATCCTCATTTTCAATCCAAAGCTAGATGTTGCGTCTATGTGCACAACGACTTACCATGATAGAGAGGTGGCCCACAGATGATACTTGAGACTTCTGTCACCAGAATTTCATGCGCTTTACATGCCAAGTGTCTTCTCTAACTAGCCAAAAACTCCTTCATTAGTAGAAAGTGTCAAAATCTTTCAAGATGTAACTCCCCTAGTAACTTCTGGTACCTAGCCAAAAAACATCTCCAATAATTTTGCTTCTTCTTTCACTACTTTATCTCAACCAGATGACACCACTGCTATCAAATCTATCTCCAAAGCTGAATTTCGCTCAAATCTTTCTTAAAAACTCTATCCTGGACGATTCAGGGCTTGTTCCTCCCTCTCCTCCACCCTCTGACTATTTCATGCTACCTATTAAAATTCTTCGCAATGATGTTTTTAATGCCTTCGCTGGCCTAAACACTCGTAAGGCTTATGGAACTGATGGGGTCTCTCCTACTGTTCTCCAAATTTGCGTCTCTGTGTTTGCACCTTGCCTAGTCAAACTCTTTCAACTCTGTATGTCAACATCTACCTCTCATTCTTGTTGGGAGTTTGCCTACACTCAGCTTGTTCCTAAAAAGAGTGACCGTTTTTATCCCTCAAACTACCATCCTGTTGCTTTAATTTCCTGCCTATCTAAAGATTTTTTTTTTTTTATCTATCCTCAACAGGAAGATTCTTAAACATGTGTCACTTCACAACCTTCTATCTGATCGCCAGAATGGGTTCCGTCAAGGCCGCTCTAATGATGATCTGGCTTTCTTTACTGAATCTTAGTCATCCTCTCTTAGAGATTTCGGAGAAACCTTTGGTGAAACGGTCACTGTTCTTCTCCTAAATATATTAACAATTGTGTTCCTCAGCGTTGCACGTGAATGCTAATATGATTTTCATGCAAGACGGTCCCTTGTATAAGTCGAGGAGTGACGCCTCTACTGACAATTCTAGTAACTATTCATCTCAGCTCGTAATACCTCAGTCGTTAATGAGTACCATCCTTCAAAATATCCACGACTCAACCCACGCAGAACGCCCAGGTCGTTCTCGCACAAGCAAAACGGTCATACTTCTGGCATACTAAGTGGAAAAATATCTTTCAGTGTTCTCAGTGTTCCCCACATCTTCCATGTCGATCACTTGAAGCGTGTGAACAAAGGGTGCGATGGTGAGTGTGCACAACAGGTAATACTTCATTCTGATTCAAGTGATCCTCAAAGCTCCTCAATTCCAACTTAACTTCACACACACGTTCTTCTTACAGACTGAAACTTCGCTCTCACTATAAGGTTTGATCATTCTCAATTTCAATATCCTGCATATATGTGCATATTTCTCTTATTTATGTGTTGTATATGTACTGTATTATGTTATGTATGCATATTGTTATTAAGGTTAACGCTTCTGTACTCTCTCTCATATATCATGTATTATCTATTAATTGCGCATATCTTATTGTCTTCATTAACATTATGTTCAAATGCGAGGATGCATTTTTTGTGGGGGACGGCACTGTATCAGTCGCATCAGTCGTAACAATTGTTATTGTTGTCTTGTTATTGGCCGAGTTTACCTTGAATGGGATCACGTTTTCTTAGTGTCCCCCATGTTCCGGTTACCTGCCTTTCGGACATTATCCTTATTATTGGTTATAAGTAGTGTAAGGCTTATTTACTCATTTTATATAATGTAGTATTATTCTCTTCATAATTTAAGTTCTCTATATCTTTGTATGTATAAGGGAGGAAGTATAATTGAGGTGGAAATATGTTGAAACGAGGGGAGCTTGAGTGGGCAACAACACATTCCAAGGAGGGGAAGGCAGAGCGCCTTAGGTCGTGAGGTAAATCAGAGGGGAGACATCTCTCAGGGAAGAATCTTGGTGTGGATTGGTGATGGAGTGAGTTTGTGGAGGTATTAGTGGTGTAGCGGTATAACCTTGATGTCCAGGGTCAGGTTAGTGAGTCTTTTGTGGTACCAAGAGCTCTTGTCCGCTGAAATTCGGTTGTTGAGTTGTGCCGGTGACGCTGTTCGAAGGGGTCATAGGTCAAACTGGCAGCCATTTTGCGAGTGGAGGTTGTGGTGTTGACCTTGGAAGCTGGTGTTGTGGTGTATTGGTGATTTTGGGGATGTTATGGTGTTATGGGTAATCTTTGGTGATGATGGTGATCTCCTGTGAGGCTTGAGGAAGTGAAATACGGGAATTATTGTCTGGGGACGCGGTAATGGCGTCTGAGTAAATTCCTGCGGTTTAGGGGAATATTTCTGTGACTGGTGGAGGTGTAAATGGGTTCTGGTGTTGTGGGAAGTGACGAGAACGTCATGTAGTAACTACCTCATGTTGTTTGTGAATTATTATTAGTATTAATATATGTGCTTGTAACATAGAATAATCGTGTTTTCTACCCGCGTAACATTAATCTGGTATTAGAGGTGGTTCCAGGTGTGCTGTGTCAAGGTAAAGGTAGAGTGAGAGGGTGTAATTCTGGCGATTTCGGATAGGTCGGGTAGGCATTCGAAGCCTTTAAAAATCCAGACTTAAAAACTTTCCGGGATCAGTGTAACGTCCACTTTTCTTGGAAAAATAACCGGGATCGTACGATCGTAAGTAAGTAAGCGATCGTGACATTGTATATCGTATTCATCAATCATATATTCCATTGTTCAGTATTCCACGTGAACTATCCTCAAGTGGCCATTCCGATATATTTTCAACATTTTCTCCTTCCTCTCTCCCTCTCAAGAGAATATCACACCTTCCCTACATTCCTACCAACCCTTAAGGAATACACTTGCATTGCTTTCCTTGTCTTCTTCTAGAATAACGACCTCTGTCATTGGTTCCTTCACCCCATTTACAGGTATCTGGCCATTCCTTCATCTCAGATTCTCAAACCTGATCTATTTCTTTCACATAAATAAAGCCTGTATGCGTAGCAGATCGGAGACAAACAGTAAACAGACAAACAGAGAGAGAGAGAGAGAGAGAGAGAGAGAGAGAGAGAGAGAGAGAGAGAGAGAGAGAGAGAGAGAGAGAGTCGTCAATCACTCCACATTCAGAGAATAGACCAGAGAGCAGACCAGAGATCAGATCAGATCAGAGACAGTTCTTGCGTTACCAGAGACATTGTTGCGTTACCATCACTTTCACAGTCAATCATAATGTGAACCACTACCCACGTATTCGACGTTACCAGTATTTATCGGAGAATCAACGAGTCACCATCATCTTTCCTGTCACCGTTCTTTCATTCATAATCAGTAAGTCAATCAACCAGTGACAAACAATCCAGGGCAATCCGATATAGGTGGTAACAAAACTCGATACAAGTAGTGGCAGGTACTTCAAGACAGAGTGGCAGTGGACACACATCGATACAAAGTGGTGGCCAGCGGTATTCAGTTGCCTTCAATACAAGTGACATCGGAACGAAGTAGTTCCAGGGCCCTTTAAAACAAAGTGGTTTATCGGAACATTATAACGTCTCCTTTTCCATCTCAGTACAGAGATTCGTCACCGGGCCTTGAAGACATCCCATATGTCTATCTATCTATCTATTTATCTATCCATCTATCTATCTATCTATCTATCTATCTATCTATCTATCTATGTATATATATACGAGTATATATATATATATATATATATATATATATATATATATATATATATATATATATATATATATATATATATATATATATATATATATATATATATATATATATATATATATATATATATATATATATATATATATATATATATATATATATATATATATATATATTATATTATATCGTAGGCCCAATCCCTGAAGGGGCCCCTTAGAGGGATGCCTTGCTGGTGTGATTAGCTGGGCCATAGGGTATCTTATAGGCTTGGCTAAGACCCTCACGAGGCAGAGTAGGGGCTGGTACGACGCCTGTCAGAAGGCGGCCAGGTTAGCCCTCCTGACTCTGTAGGATAGTGAGCCTGCTTGTTCCTTGTAGCTTTCCCCATAGCTAGTTGTGTTCCAGCTTCCGGCTGTCTCTTTATTAGGGATTTAGAGTGTTCCTTCCTTACTATATCTGCAAGGAGGCCGTCACGCCTCCCATGGTTCTTGGGTATGACTTCTTCGCCCCCGGCTTCTCCTCTCCAATCCAAACGTGGCGTTTCGCGCACACGTCCTCTCAGCTCCGCCAGTGATGGCGGAGCTGCTGCTCCTCCTTCCAAGGCCCCTCGCTGCACCCACCGGCCCTTCACATGTGACGTCTACTCCTCCACTGCGCCCACGCTCTCGCCACTCCGTCTTTTTCCCTGCTCCTGTCTTGTCTACTCGTACATCTACTCGTGACTCTCGCCTAGACACCTCCGTCTCCTCGTCTGATAATCCTCTTCGCTATGACTCACCCGCCACCCAACCTCCTCTGCGTGCTGTGCACCCTCCCCAGGTCCCTAGAACTTCCATCATGTCCTCGGCTAGCCGTCGTGCTTGGCCTCCTCCTAACGTCCCCAGTATCTCCACGGCGGCCTCTGCCTCCGCCTCACCGCCTCCTGCGCCATTTGTGGATTCCGATGGGTTCACAGTTGTACACAGCAAGAAGTCTCGCCCTCGTTCTCTCCAGGGAAAGGAGCCCCTCCTCAACGCCCACCAAGCCACCGTCGCTCCCCCCTCGACAGCCTCGCCCACCTCCTTCCCTTGCTCCCAGGACAGAGCCTGCAGTCAGGCTTCCCTGCTTCTCGGGTTCCCGTGCAAGAACATTATCCAACCAGCTACGATGCAGTGGCCGAGCTGGAGAGTCTGTAACCTGACCTCCATATGAAGAACCTCATAGGGAAGGATGGCAGTTCGGTTCTCCTTCCAGAGGACGAGCCACCCTACCTCGCCCTGGCAGAATACTTGGAGGATCCCCTCTCAACTATCCGTGTAATCCAACTCGAGCCACAGGCCTCCACCGCCAAGGGCGTAGTGATGGGATTTCCCTTAAACATGCCTCTCCACTTCCTCACTCGTCAACCCATGAACGAAGAGGCCACACGTTGTGTCAGGAAGAGTTCACAGGAGCCCAATCGCCAAATCCTCATCAATGTCAGAGAGCCCCTTCTCCCTCCATATCGACCTGGGGAACTGGGGAACCTTCTACCTCCGGCCTTACACCACACAGCCGGTGCCAAAAGTACGGACACCACCAGGCTCCATGCACACTCCCTACAATGTGCGGTATCTGCGGCGGTTCCCACGATACTCAGAACTGCCTCACCAAGTACAAGGCCAAGGAGGAGATCATTCATAAATGCCCGAATTGCCAGGGGGCTCAACATGCCTGGAACTTGAGATGCCCGGCTCGAGTGAAGCGGGTCAACCAGGGTCTGTTGCGCTAGGCTGCCTGGGTGGAGAAACACCAGCGCACCTCCACCGCTCCAGCTCCTCCAGGCACGTTTGTGTGGAGCACCCAACGCTGTCCGTCGCTGACACAGTAGTTGCCCTCTCGGGAGGACTTTCCTCCGCTACAATCCCCTACCACTCCGCCCACCGCAGCGAGACCGACGCTCAGTTCCGCTCCCTCCACCGACACCGCCACAACAAGAGTTCCTTCCGGGCACTCTTCTCATCACAGCAGACGTGCTTCACTCCTTCGCGAAGGAGCTCACCGTGTTCATGGCAGCCGTGTTTGCGCAGGTCAGCGGCAAATCCGTCGACACAACTGCTCTACAGATGGTGGTGACGAGAATCAAAATCGTTGCCAGCCTCATACTGCCGATGGCGGCCAGGGCTCAGGCCCCCACCACCCAGCCCACCACACCTCAACACCACCAGTCCCAGTCTCATCCATTGGCCTCTATATTTGCCACTAGAACGTCAATGGTCTAAGGCAATGCATCGCCACAATCGTACAAGCTACCAGTACTGAGAACATTGATGTTTTTCTCCCACACGAGACTCTCCTTCTCCCCTCCTGGGCTCCAAGGATTCCTGGGTATGTGGCATGTCATTGCCCAAGGGTCCCAGGCACACGAGGCCTCTCCATCTTCGTTAAACGACATCTCCGTTTCGCCCACATCGCCATTTTTTTGCGGCGATGGTGTTGAGGTTCTTGCTGTTACCCTTCTTCTACCCAGTTTCCCGTTGCATTTATACAATATCTATAGACCACCCCTTGCTCTTATCCCATCAGCCTGCCAACACTACTAGAAGACATATTTGACACCCTCACCGCCCAGGACGGTGAGGTCCTCGTCAATGACATCTCTTTTTCCACTCACATCCGCGGTGACTGCCTAGATCTTACATTTATGTCATCCAGCCTCACGCCTCGGTCGCAGTGGACGTTGCACTCACCTCACAAGCGATCACATTGCTGTCACGATCCTCCTTGATATTTCCACCCAAGGCCCACCTCGCTCGCTCCCATGGTTTCGCATGCAGGATGCTGACTGGCCTCATTTCAGAACCCTCACTGAGACCAGCCTCAGTGCTATTGGGCCCTTCCTATATTACTCGACGAGGAAGCCGGTTACATAGCTACATCGATCCTCTCTGTTGTTCAGGCTTCTATACCACTCTGCACGTTTACTAACCATCGCTTCAAGGATCCATGGATATATGGCCCGAGGATACGTAAAATAAACAGGCGCTTAAACGCTGCCAGGAGAACATTCCGCCACGACCTCACTCCTCCTACACCAGCCTAGGAGTCCCCATCTGCGGAGGGGACCACAAATGTCCCCAGGTCGGACTGCCCATCTGATGACGATTCTAAGTGTCTTGGCACCACCCTCAACTTTTTCTTCATTAACTTCTGCAACATTCATGGTTTAAGATCTAATTTTCAATCTGTTGAACACCACCTCTCTCTACTTTTCTAAACCTCATCTTCTTTTCCTCACTGAAACTTAGGTGTCTGAGGTAACTGACAGTAGCCCCTTTGCTGTTCCCTCCTCCTTTCTCTATCCTCATTTTCGATCGAAAACTGGATGTTGCGTTTATGTACGCAACGACTTAACCTACTCTCGTGCCCACGCTCTTGAATCTTCCGAGTTTTCGACCATCTGACTAAGACTACACAGTCACTCTTAAACTAAATTTATATGTGTTGTATACCTCTCGCCAAACTCCTCTGACTATAAGAAATTATTTGACAATTTAACCTCCAAAGTGGAGCACATTCTGACTCTCTTGCCTTTTGCAGAGATTTTCATTCTTGGAGACTTCAGTATTCAAAACCAGCATTGGCTTTCCTCTCCTTTCACTGATCATCCTGGTGAACTAGCCTTCAATTTTTCTATCCTCCACGACCTAGAGCAATTGCTGCAACACCATACTCGTATTCCTCACCGTCTTGGGGATACGCCCAACATTCTTGACCTTTTCCTGACCTCTAATCCTTCCGCTTATGCTGTCATCCTCTCTTCTCCATTGGGCTCCCCCGATCAAAGTCTCGTAACTGTATCTTGTCCTATCGCTCCAATCCCTCCTCAGGATACCCCTAATCAAAGGTGCCTCTGGCGTTTTGCCTCTGCTAGTTGGGGGGACCTGAGGAGGTATTTTGCTGATTTTCCTTGGAATGACTAATGCTTCTGTGTCAGAGAATAGTCTTTGAGTGCTGAGCGTATAACAGAGGTGATAATGTCTGGCATGGAGGCGTACATTCCTCACTCTTTTTCTCGACCTAAACCTTCCAAACCTTGCTTTAACACAGCTTGTTCTCGTGCTATACATGATAGAGAGGTAGCCGACAAAAGGTACTTAAGCCTTCCATCACCAGAATCTCATGCACTTTATATTTCTGCCCGGAACCATGCCAAGTCTGTTCTCCAACTAGCCAAAAACTCGTTCATTAACAGAAAGTGTCAAAACCTTTCAAAAATCTAACTCCCCTCGTGACTTCTGGCGTGACTAAAATTTATCCAATAACATTGCTTCTTCTTCTTTCCTTCCTTCATTTCAACCAGATGACACCACTGCTATCACATTTATTTCTAAAGCTGAACTCTTCGCTGAAACCTTTGTTAAAAACTCTACTTTGGACGATTCTGGGCTTGTTCCTCCCTCTCCTCCATCCTCTGACTACTTCATGCTACTTATTAAAATTCTTCGCAATGATGTTTTCCATGCCCTCGCTGGCCTAAACCCTGGGAAGGCTTATGGACCTGATGGGGTCCATCCTTTTGTTCTTTGAAACTGTGCCTTCGTGGTTGCACCTTGCCTAGTCAAACTCTTTCAGCTCTGTCTGTCAACATCTACCTTTCTTTCTTGCTGGAAGTTTCGTTTCAGTATGGGTTCAGCCTGTTCCTAAAAAGGATGAACGTTCTAATCCCTCAAACTGCCATCCTATTGCTTTAATTTCCTGCCTATCAAAAGTTTTTTAATCTATCCTCAACAGGAAGATTCTTAAACATCTATCACTTCACAACCTCCTATCTGATCGCCAGTATGGGTTCCGTCTGGGCTTGTTCCTCCCTCTCCTCCATCCTCTGACTACTTCATGCTACTTATTAAAATTCTTCGCAATGATGTTTTCCATGCCCTCGCTGGCCTAAACCCTGGGAAGGCTTATGGACCTGATGGGGTCCATCCTTTTGTTCTTTGAAACTGTGCCTTCGTGGTTGCACCTTGCCTAGTCAAACTCTTTCAGCTCTGTCTGTCAACATCTACCTTTCTTTCTTGCTGGAAGTTTCGTTTCAGTATGGGTTCAGCCTGTTCCTAAAAAAGGTGAACGTTCTAATCCCTCAAACTGCCATCCTATTGCTTTAATTTCCTGCCTATCAAAAGTTTTTTAATCTATCCTCAGCAGGAAGATTCTTCAACATCTATCACTTCACAACCTCCTATCTGATCGCCAGTATGGGTTCCGTCAAGGCCGCTCTACTGGTGATCTTCTGGCCTTCCTTTCTGAGTCATGATCATCCTATTTTTGAGATTTTGGTGAAACTTTTCGGTTGCCTTAGACATATAAAGAGCTTTTGATAGAGTCTGGCACAAAGCTTTGATTTCCAAACTACACTCCTACGGCTTCTATCCTTTTCTCTTTAAATTCATCTCAAGTTTCCTTTGTTATATTTCTATTGCTGGTGTGGTAGATGGTCACTGTTCTACTCCTAAATTTATTAACAGTGGTGTTCCTCAGGGTTCTGTCCTGTCACCCACGCGGAGTCTGACTGAAAACTGATTCTTTTATATAGATATGGCTTTTCTTCTTTTCTGGGGTATGGGTCAACAGAAAAGGAGGAAATTAAATAGAAGCATGACATTAGTAGATTTGACTCAAAACTTAATGTAAACTCGGTACATGGGCCAAGCCTGTCACAACTTGCAGTCCTCTTACTCACTATTTAATCGACCTACATAACACACACACACACACACACACACACACACACACACACACGCACACACACACACATATATATATATATATATATATATATATATATATATATATATATATATATATATATATATATATATATATATATATATATATATATATATATGTATATATATATTAAGAGAGAGAGAGAGAGAGAGAGAGAGAGAGAGAGAGAGAGAGAGAGAGAGAGAGAGAGAGAGAGCGAGGAAGACTGCAAGTACCGAGTTTACATCAAATTTTCAATCAAGTTTTCCAGTGTCATGATTCTATTTAATTCGCCCCTTTCTGGTGACCCATTGAATGAAAGCTTGTCACAACTTACATAAGAACATAAGAACATAAGAAATAAGGGAAGCTGCAAGAAACGACCAGGCTTACACGTGGCAGTCCCTGCATGAAACACACCTAACTATTTCCATCTGTTATCCCCATCCATAAACTTGTCTAATCTTCTCTTAAAGCTCTCTAGTGTCCTAGCACTAACTACATGATTACTGAGCCCGTTCCACTCATCTACCACTCTATTTTGAGAACCAATTTTTTCCTATCTCCTTTCTAAACCTAAATTTTTAAAGCTTGAACCCGTTATTTCTTGTTCTACCCTGGTTGCTGATCCTAAGAATTTTGCCCTTGTTATAACCCTTATACCACTTAAAGACTTATCAGGTCCCCTCTTAACCTACGTCTCTCTAGAGAATGTAAATTTAACAGCTTCAACCTCGCCTCGTAAGGAATACTCCTCATCCCCTGTATCCTTTTAGTCATTCTCCTCTGTACTGATTCTAATAGACCTATATCTTTCCTGTAATGCGGGGACCAGAACTGCACAGCGTAGTCTAGATGAGGTCTGACCAGCGGCAAGTATAACTTTAATATTACTTCTACTTTTAACACTCCTAAAAATGAATCCTAGTACCCTATTTGCCTTGTTTCTGGTTTCTGTGCATTGTTTCCCTCGACGGAGTTCAGAGCTAACTATAACTCCTAAATCTTTCTCGTACCCTGTACCTACCAGAGTTTGGTTGTTTAATGTGTACCTATTGTGTGGGTTTCCTCTACCTACGCTAAACACTTTGCATTTATTGATACTAAATTGCATTTCTCATCTATCCGTCCATTCATTCATTCTAAGTCTGCCTGCAAGGCGATGGCATCCGATTCTGACCTAATTAATCTACCTATCTTTGTGTCATCCGCAAATTTACTAACATCACTACTAATTCCACTATCCAAGTCATTGATATATATTAGAAATAACAATGGTCCTAATACTGATCCCTGTGGCACCCCACTAATTACATGACCCCACTCGGATATCAAGCCGTTTATTACCACTCTCTGTCGCCTGTTACCAAGCCATGACCCTATCCAGCCTAACACCTTCCCATCTATCCCGTGTGCCCTAACCTTTCTCAGGAGCCTTTGATTGTGTACCTTGTCAAATGCTTTACTAAAGTCCAGATATAAGATATCATAACTATCACCATTATCTACTGCCTCGTACACCTTACTGTAAAAACTTAACAAGATTGTCAGGCAAGACTTCCCCTTCGTGAAGCCATGCTGTGACTGATTTATGTTTGTCTAAATGTTCCCTAATGTTCCTTGCTATTATTGATTCTAACATTTTACCTACAACTGAAATTAAGCTGACAGGTCTATAATTAGACTATATAATTAGACTATAATTATTTATACAATTCATCTACATTTACTTCACCTAATCCCCTCATCTCGTCCCCTACCATCCTCTCCACTCCCTCATCTACTCGCCTCGACCTCACCTCTCTCATTTCAGCATGACCTGACATTCCAACATACTCACACCTATCTCCCCCCTTCCTCTTTCGTCCTCCCTTCCGGACACATCTTCCCTCCTCTTGTCCTACACCCTCACGCCTCACCTCACCTCTCTCATCCTGCCTTATCTCTCTGAACTCTGTCCCTGACCTGACCTCACCCTGCATCCTTTGCCAGTCCACTCCTTGGAGGTACCTTTTTAATTCTTCAAAATCTGCTCTCCTAAAGTCAGGTATTTTACTAGTGTTTTTGTTTCTAACAGTTTCTTCCCATTCTAAATTGTACCTAATTTCCCTATGGTCACTGTTACTTAGCTGTCCTCCAACCTCTACCTGCGTGACTGCTTTCTCTCTGTTAGTAAGAATTAAATCTAGAATATTATTCCCCCTTGTGGGTTCTACGACTACCTGTTTTAAAAAATTATCCTGAATTACCTTAAGAAATTCCTCTGCTTCCTTGTTACCCACAATCAGACTCCAGTCGATATTCCTAAAATTAAAATTTCCTACCACACATACCTGACTGTACCTGCCTGCTCTGTTTAATTCCTGCCACAGTGAGGTGTTAATTTCCTCTGTACTGGTCGGTGGTCTCTGTAAACTACCCCTAGTACTACTGACTGCGATCCTTCCTTAATATCTACCCATATCGACTCTGCTTTGTTATTTGTTTTAATTTTATTGTTCATACAACACTGTAATGTGTCCCTAACGTATAACGCGACGCCTCCTCCTCTCCTGTTTTCCCTATCTTTATAGAACATTGCATACCCATCTATCTTAACCTCTGGATTAAATACTTTTCCTGACATATCTAACCAAGTTTCAGTTAAAGCAATAATATCAAATTTCTCTACGCTCGCTATTCCTCTAAGCAAGTCTATTTTATTCAGAATACTTCTACAGTTTGTGTAGTAAACACTTAAGCTATTTCTCACCATCCCTGAGCTAGCTTCCTTTCTAGATTTAACTAATTTGCCCCTCGCCTTCTCCTCACTTCCCCTTCTTCCCTCCCGACTTACGAAAAAAGTGCTGGAGTGCAGTTACCTTCCGCTCTCCATCCCTGGCGTACAAGGTGTCCCTACCATAGAAAAGGTCCCAGTTGTCGATGAACGTCCATCCATTACTCCTACAATGATTCGCGAGCTTGCGATTCACTGCAATAGCCCTGGACAGCCACTCAGTACCAACTCCCCTCCTCGGCAAGACACCACATACCACGGGGCCCTCCCTTGTCCCTAATCCTGTCCAAAGCCTGTCGAAACCTCCTGATAAGCTCCTCACTCCTGACCTTACCAAGGTCATTCCCTCCCGCACTGAGAAAAACAATGGGCTTGGTCCCATCTTTTTCCAAGCACGTGTCTAGCCTATCAGCTACCTTCCCTATCCCGGCTCCCGGCAAACACACCCTCGACCTACGCTTCTTATCCCTAGCACAGAACGCACTATTTAAGTGCCTAACCTGACTATCACCAAACACAAGCACTCTACCTTGGGGCAGGGTAACTGCATCTGCCCCCTCCTTCTTGCCTCCTCCCGCCCTGTCCACATCCTTCTCCTTCCCTTCCTCCAGCACATTGAAGGGATTCTTCGTCTCCACGCAAAGTGCCCTGAGGACCTTCACCCTCTTGGCTCCCCAGCACACAACCAACCACTGCTCCTCCGTCGCCTTACTAGGTAAGGTGACGGTGGGGCACGACCCTCCCACAGGTGCTGAGATCCTCTCATAGAACTCAGCCTGCAGGTCTGAGATCCTCTCACGAAAGTCAGCCTGCACCTCCGAGATCCTTCGATGGAACTCAGCCTCCACCTCTGAGACCTTCCCAACGAAGGCCTCGAGAACAGGAGAACTAACACAACCAGTCGACTCAGCAACACAGTCTACACTAGCCAGCTATATTAGCGTCAGGTCACTAGGAACCCTGACCTGAGACTGACTTGCAGCCCTCTCTTCTCTCTCTCTCTGGGCAGTGGGTGACACAACACCCGTGGACCGAGGTGCTGGATGTGGAGGACGTCCACTTAAAATGGCAGAATTACGTCGCCACCACCACAGAAGCCTTCCACCGCTATTTCCCAACCAAGAGCGTCACAACGCACCCGTCTGATGCTCCCTGGATGACACCCCGCATTAAAAGACTCATGCGTCAGCGGACCTGGGCGTTTCACTCCTGCCCGGTCCTTTACAGGAAACTAAGAAACACAGTGATCAGGGAGATTAAGGCTGCAAAGGCAAACTATTACCCAGACAAGATACACCACCTCAAGCTGACCAACAACAGACAGTGGTACGCTAAGATCAAAGCTCTGTGTGGCCTACAAAAGCACACTTCGTCTCTTCCTTGCACCTCACACCTTCCTGCTACTCTCGCGGCTCAGGAGATGAACGATCACTTTGCTGCTATCTGTCAAACCTTTCCTCCCCTCCACACCACTCTGCTTCCTGCCTATCTTCCGGCCCCCTCTCATCCCCCCAGTGTCCAGGCGGTGGATGTTTTTAAGAGAATACTCAAATTCAAACCAAGATCCACCACTCCTACTGACCTCCCTATAAAAATTTACAAGGAATTTTCTGTAGAGCTTGCAACACCGCTATGCTCCATAAAAAACGCTTCACTCTCCCAACACTCTTGCCCCGAGGACTGGAAGACATCTTACGTCACCCCCATCCCCAAAACCTCCAGTCCACAGTCACTCAATGACCTCAGGCCAGTCTCTATCACCCCCATCCCTAGCCCTATTTGTGAAGATTTTGTATATGACTGGGCCTACACCAAAATCTGTAATACCTTTGATATCAGACAGTTTGGAAATATTAAAGCCACCTCCACCTCCCATTACCTGACCAGCTTCCTTGAGTTCATCCACAGCCACCTGGACAAGCGAAACACCTCTCTAGCTGTTGCTTTTGTGGACTTCAAAAAGGCTTTTGATCTTGTTGATCACACTGTTGTCATCAGCAAGGCAGTGAGTCTGGGTCTCCCTCCTAACCTGATAGCGTGGCTAGCCGACTTCCTCACAGGGAGGCGTCAGGCCGTTCGCTATCAGGGCTCTGTCTCTACTTTCCAACAGCTGACATGTGGGGTCCCCCAGGGGACCAAGATGGGTCCTCTATGCTTCCTCCTCCTCATTAACGACGCCCTCACTGACACCCCCCATCGCTGGAAGTATGTGGACGACTGCACCGTGGGCGTCCCAGTTTCCACCAAGAACCCGGACTACTCGCCACTGCAAGCGATTCTGGAGCGGCTGCAGACGTGGACGGAGGAGAGCAGGATGACCATCAACCACAACAAAACTGTGGTGATGCATTTCTGTACCTCCTCTGTACCACTGCCCCCTCCCCAGCTCTCAGTGGGCCCTCACCCCCTCCAGGTGGTCCGATGTGCCAAGCTCCTCGGAGTCATGGTGGACGACCAGCTGACCTGGAAGCAGCATGTCGCCAGCACCATAAGATCAGCTATCTACAGGCTGTACGTGCTGCGCAGACTCAGGTCGCTGGGGACGCCGACAGATGAGTTAAGGGGGGTGTATCTTACCTTCATCCTCCCCAAACTCATGTACGCTTCCCCAGCGTGGTCCTCCTCCCTCACACAAACTCAACAGCTACAGTTGGAGAGTGTGCAGAAAAGGGCGTGCAGGGTCATCCTTGGCCCTGCATACACCACCTATGAAGAAGCCCTGACCACCCTGATTCTGTCCAGACTATCCACCAGGTACCGTGAGGCTCTGGAGAAGTTTGGAAGGGGACTTCTGAATCATCCACGTCTCAGAAACATGCTGCCGCCTGACGCGCCTCGCCCGACCCGTACCACCAGACACCACAACAAGATAACGCCCCTAAAGGCGCCGCGTACGGACCGGTACAGACTCAGTGCGATTCCCACCATGGTGCGACCCATCAATCAATAGTCCCTTCTAGATTTGACTTACCTTTAGGATCAATGTCAAGTATTTCCCCACCCCTAATGTACATTTTCAGTTTGTTGACTGCCTAAAGAATAAACCGTTTAGTAATATATATATATATATATATATATATATATATATATATATATATATATATATATATATATATATATATATATATATATATATATATATATATATATATATATATATATATATATATATATATGTGTGTGTGTGTGTGTGTGCGTGTGTGTGTGTATGTGTGTGTGTGTGTGTGTGTGTGTGTATGTGTGCGTGTGTGTGTGTGTGTGTGTGTGTGTGTGTGTGTGTGTTATGTAAGACGATTAATTAAAGAGAGAGAGAGAGAGAGAGAGAGAGAGCGCGGGGAGGACTGCAAGTTGTGACAGGCTTGACCCATGTACGGAGTTTACATTAAATTTTGAGTTAAGTCTACCAGTGTCATGCTTCTATTTCATTTGCCCCTTTTCTGGTGATCCATTGAGTTAAAACCCACCCCGAAGAAAAGAATAAAAGCCATATGTATACAAAAAAAAAAGTTTTCAGCAAGACTTTTTATCGATTTATTGCAGCCTGTAGCGATTTATTAAAGCCTCTCATCCATCTGAGTTTTTTTTTTCAGTTACTGTTCCATCAAGTAAAATAATTAAGTTGTTTTACCTCATACTTTTTTTTTTTTTTTTTTACTATGACTACACCTTTTGCAATTAAATCTTCTGAGCTTCACAAGTTGTTGCGTGAACTTAACTCTTACGGTGGTATGGATCCGCAAGGTATATTGTCTCTTTTCCTAAAGAATGTTGTGAAATTACTGTCATCTAAGTTAGGTGTTATTTTTTTCATATTTTAATAAGAAAAATATATTTTCCTGCTTGTTGGTGCATTGCTAATGTTAAGGCAATCCCGAAAGGAACCTCATTTATGGCGCGTTCCTGGTGGCCCATAACCGCATAAGACCCGGTTTACACTAGTCCGTTTTTACGTATTCGGTCTCCGTTCACCGTCCAGCATTGACGTCACAAAAACAGAGTCCGTACTGAACGGAAGAGTTCACGGCCGTGTCTGTATCCTTGTTTGTCAACATGGCCGCGCGGTAAACAGACCTCTTAGACAAGGAATCTGTACACTTCTTGCCACCATGTTGATTGCAGCTGACCGAGAGAGGCCAATGAGGTGAAGAGTGTCATTTACTGCACAGTAAAGAAATATAAGTAACTACAAGCTAGTGAATCCTGCAAGGCACAGTGGGGACGGTAGCGTCCGCTATCAATGCCCGGTGAGGTGGAGAGGCAGACTATAATAGTATTTTTCGGTTGTCTCGTTGCCAGTTATTAATACACTGTCATTACCATAGTTGCTAAATGAGGCTTGTTGCGTTTCTGCAGTTTGTTGGGCTAAAACCTGTCTAATCCATCCATGTGCTTGTGTTTACATGCTTTGCGGTCCTCTCGCTGGGACTTAAGTCACTCCTCTTTTTCCACAAAGTGTAATAATATTTAATTTACAATATAGCATTATTACATTACAAAACTGTAATTCAATAACGTTTTATCATGTACTTGAGTGTCATACCTAAAACATTTAAAATATCTGTACGTGCAACGCTTGGCGGCGTCCGTTCAAACGAAGGCAGAAACGGAGCGCGGTTACCACCACAGTCGCTCGAACGGAAACGTTGGGGAAATCATTGTTGGACGGTGTATGGAAACGGAATCCGTAAAAACGGAGTAGTGCATACCATGAAACGTATAACAAGAAACTAATGGTGTGGGTTAAACTTTGGAGATCAGCGGCGATGCTGCCACCAGTCGGGGACGAGCATATTCAATGAAAATGTTTTCAGGGATTTCTTAGGTACTTCACCAACTCCCCATTTTTTATTTATTTTTTATTTTTTTTTATTTTACTTGTTTTATCACAAGGTAAATGAATATAACCATATATTTTTTTTATTTGTTTCATTTTATTTTGGATTATAAAGTTAAATAACTTATATTCTATGTATGTAACTGCTGCACTGAAAAAAAAAATAGAAAAAAAATAAATGTTAATACAATAACAGTAATAATAACGATGATGATGATAGTAATAATAATGATTAATAATAATAATAATAATAATAATAATAATAATAATCATAATCAACATCATAGAAGAAGAAAAGGATCAGAAAGAACCTGATTTTCACATATTTTAGAGATATATGATTAAGAGAATCACTTGCATTCATCCAAACATCAAGCCCACAACACATACTTAGAAAATATTATCACACGGCACACACTTACATTGTCATTAAAACAACAATTAGCACCTCCATATAAAAGGTTTTCTGTACAGTAATGGAAAGGTGAAATGGCAAAACACATGCCCGAAAGCTGGTGTGCATTGCATATTAAAAACAAAATTAAATAAACACACGTCACTTAATTGGGCTCATCCAACATATACAGTGTTACTGTCAATGCATTTCCTTATATAGGGCAAGCACTAATGCAATCAATGAACATTCCATGTTCTAAGGGACACAACTATATGAACTAATGAAGCCCCATATCATTCCTCACATCTTGGGTGCACAGGTTCCTTACATGATTTCCCATGTCAGAGAACAGATCACACATTACTTCTTCATCATGCCTTTAGAACAGTCTTTTCTTGAAATACAATATAAACTAAATTTTCTCAGCCACATTTATATAGCAATGGGGCAAACGTAGTATTTATCCTAACGTTATAAAATTAGCAATAAAAATAATTACTTGTTCATAAATTTGAGAGCACAAAGGTAAACAATCATTAGTGACTCAAAGATTCAAAATCACTACACACTAAATAACTTTCTTGATTGATGCTACATCTATGTATGCACTGACATCTATTCCTAAAAACCCCGCAAAGGCCTAACCGTGATAGTGTTTAACAGGACATCAAATGACTACCTCACAAGAGCTGCTGAAAAGTATATTGTGGCAATGGTGCGACAACTTAATGCCCCAGAACTAAAGAAAACAGTGTTCATGCATGCCATCACCTCTCACACCTGCCCACATCCAGGCCTACCATGAGTAGAATGTCTTCATGATGCATTAATTCTGCTAATCTATCTTCAGTAAAAGAAACGGCATGACTTTGGAGCTTGGGAGACCTGGTGTTCACTTGTGGAACATCCTGTAAGATGCACATACGGTACATTACTCATTGTGTAAACTAACATCTTAAATTGTCCCAACAGAAAAATCGCTATGCTATCTTAATTTAATTTCTCCAATAGGTATGCCAGTACATAACTATAGTAATATATCATCATATTTTCACAGAAATTGAGTAGAATATAAGTCATGAGGGAATTGATATATGGGGATAAGAGAAGAAATCACACATTTGGGAAGGAGAGTCTTCGAAAAGCGTAAGGAAGAACACAAATTATTTTCAAGATACTGTACACTCAAAGTAAACCAATATAAAGATATACATAAGCCTTCACATAAAAAAAAAAATACCAAGGTAGGACCTTTAATAGAGTATTTATGTGTGAATCAGAATTTAGACTAACCACATGGAGAAGAGAAATAGATGGGGTAAATGAGTTTTTAAAGAGGTACAGCAATTGACATAAGCACTAGGAGATAAATGTTACATTCCACTCATAGAGCAATCTCCTCAAACAGTGGCATCCGCAATAATGTTTAGAATTACACAACAAATAAAGTAATCAGCAATTTTAGATACTGATAAAATTACAAAAAAAAAAAAAAATATATATATATATATATATATATATATATATATATATATATATATATATATATATATATATATATATATATATATATATATATATATATAATAAAATAAATTAATAAATAAATAAAATGGTAAAAAAATAAAAATAATAATAATAATAATAATAATAATAATAATAATAATAATAATAATAATAATAATAATAATAATAACAATAATAATAGTAACAATGATGATAATGCCTGGTAGTGGTTACCAAACTGTACCATCTCTGCTCATCACTGTACATGGTGCCCCCTGTCTCAAATTTTGAAAGTTTTCAAAGATTCAATACCGAGAACTAAGGAATGAGGTTATTAACATGATAATACATTTTGTTCTTTTGTAAAACATTTCATTTTTTTTTACGTAATTACAAATGTCACTGATTTTATATATACATATATATATATATATATATATATATATATATATATATATATATATATATATATATATATATATATATATATATATATATATATATATATATATATATATATATATATATATATATATATATATATATATTATGTATATATAATAATAGAATATTATATATATATATACATAATATATTATATATATATATATATATATATATATATATATATATATATATATATATATATATATATATATATATATATATATATATATATATATATATATATATATATATATATATATACATATATACATTCATAATTGCATGCAATAAACATTTTCTGAAGAATGATGAAAATTTATATTTGTAATTATCATCAAGTATAAACCAAAATCCCCTTGCAGAAACCTTAAGAATACGAAATGTTGAAAAACAGTGATCAATAGGAAGGGAGTGACCCCTGAAAGATATGAAAGGAGATTACTACACTTTCATTGAATATTACCTCCACCAAGATGTTCATGTAGCAAGAAATCCTCCTCCATACAAGAAGTTGGGATGAGGAACCCTACAGTGTGTGGCTCTTAGTGATGTCATCTGTAATATTGTTATCACATTAGCAGGAAAAATTCAGTCTTCGATGTCACTTTAAATAACATTAAGCAGTATGAAACATGACTTTGCTCCAGTGACTGTGACTTGTAATAAATGACAGTAAATAGTAGTTGAACTAATGGCAACCATGTTTTCTTTGAGAAATGCAGACAATATCTATGTTTTAATTACCTTGAATTGAGCGGGGATTCCACGGCCTGCGGCGCTGCCTCACTTATACCAAAACACACCTAATGTCAGGTGCTTCCTACTTCAAAATCAATTGTAGTATATATACACTGCGATGCTCTAAATAAAGGCAAGTTAGTGTAACATAATTTTTATGATACTTTTTTTTTTTTTTTCAAACACCAAAATACTTGGCAACGTTTCCTCCAGGCGTTGTCACGTCTGCATAGATGACCGAGTGAGGCCACACATTCAGAGCGACCGTATTAATCCATAGTCATTTCCTCTCGCGCCGCCAGCCAGGGTGGAAGCTAGCTCCCGCTCACTCTTGTCACCTCTACAAAAAAAAAAAAAAAAAAAAAAGTAAATAAATAAGTAAATAAAAAAAAAAAAAAAAACATATTTACTCAACAAATATGTATTTTTGGGGAAAGAAAAGCTAGTAGGAGGTCATTGCTTGATTCCTCACGAACTGTTGCCCGAACAGTGAAAGCCATCAAAGCTAAAACTAAAGAACAGATATATAACATCATAGTTTAAGGGAAATATAGCTAAAAGGAAACCTATCATATTTAAACGAAATTCACAATGGAGAGAGAAGAGGGGTGGTGGGTCGCACCTTGACTGACTGACAAGCAGATTTTTTCTCGAATTCCAATGATTCATAGGCTAGTATTGACCTCTGATATAAATAAATTTGCATGAAATGCAGATTGTATATGCAAAGAGAGAGAGAGAGAGAGAGAGAGAGAGAGAGAGAGAGAGAGAGAGAGAGAGAGAGAGAGGTTGTATGTGGGGAGCGAGGTTATCAGCGACACATAGGCTCTAATGTAAGAATTTCCCGGCTTACTCGTACAGCAGAGCCGTAAGCCGGGAAATCCCCAGAAAGGACAACGCCTAAACGCTCAATTAAAAATGGTCAAGCCATAATACCAGACATGACTATGTTAAGTATTTTTGCAGCCCTTTGGTCTTACTGTAATTACTGTGAATGAGAGGCAGTATATATATATATATATATATATATATATATATATATATATATATATATATATATATATATATATATATATATATATATATATATATATATATATATATATATATATATATATATATATATATATATATATATATATATATATATATATATATATATATGTATATATATATATATACCATAGTACAAGACATGACAGTGTTAGATACTTTGCAGCCCTCTCCTGGTCTTAATGCAGTTACTGTGACTGAGAGGTAGTATGTTGAAATGAGGTCCATATTTTACATTTCTGGAAAATCCATAGCCTCAAGCTGTATGTAACTTGTGCGTTTAATATTGAAAATTATATAATGGTAATATATATATATATATATATATATATATATATATATATATATATATATATATATATATATATATATATATATATATATATATATATATATATATATATATATATATATAAAATATTACCATTATATCATTTTCATTATAAATGCATAGGTTACATACAGCCTGAGGTTATGGATTTTCCAGAAATGTAAAATATGGACCTCATTTCAACATACTGCCTCTCAGTCACAGTAATTGCAGTAAGACCAGAGGGCTGCAAAAATATTCAACATAGTCATGTCTGGTACTATTGTATTTACATATATATATATATATATATATATATATATATATATATATATATATATATATATATATATATATATATATATATATATATATATATATATATATATATAATAGTACCAGACATGACTATGTTAAATATATATATATATATATATATATATATATATATATATATATATATATATATATATATATATATATATATATATATATATATATATATAGATAGATAGATAGATAGATAGATAGATAGATAGATAGATACATGCATACATACATACATACATACATACATACATATATACTTACATATGTGGATTGATGGATGGATGGATGGATGTACAAACAGGAAGATGGACAGAAATCTGTACAGCATATAACTTATTCAGATTAATGTGAGCGTCCTGTTTCTTACAGCCATCTATAGAAAAGCAGCCTTTACAAAAAATAATAAGAAAATTATAATCAGGATAATTTACCTTATTATAAATTAACTGCTATATAAATAATATTCCTGTTACTTATTTATTTATTTTTTTCAATTGACAGTATTATGCATAAGGCACGTTGTTTCATTTATTAGTAAGTGAAGATATCTTACCTGCAGCAGGTATGACCATATCACTGAGCAGGCTCCCCTTGGCATCACAGTGGCCCCTGCAGTGTGAGATTCTCTTAAGAGATAATGAGAACTTGGAGCCATTTCACACCCATGCAGCAAAATGGCATTTTAGAAACATGATTGATTAATGACAAAGAAAGGCACGCTGGAGAGATCAAAATTTCCAGCAAACTAACACATTAGTTTTCTTGTTCCTTTTTGGTCAGTGTGGAGTTACAACATCTAATAAAGACAAAATTGCTACAGCAATTTTCCAAGGAAAAGAATGTTATGTAAATATAACAAATAAGTTTGTATTTTTCTTACTTTACTGGTTACTGGAGATTTTTTTCCCTCCTTTCAGGCCATTTAGTGCACAATTGCACTCAGCCAGGAGGCTATGAAGTGTTGCAAGGCATCAGGCGGACCACGACACAAGACAAGAAGATGGAGTAGAATAATAATCTTCAAGAGACAGTAAACTAAAAGATAATATGTTTGGCAGCAATGCCACGCATGTCAGAAGGCAATGTGCACTCAGCAGTAAACACCACTGTTCTGTAGCAGCACCAGCTTAACATAACTGTTAATATTAACTTGCCTAATCTCCTGAATGACCTCAACAAGGTCTGTATAGTATATGCGGCCTCCTCGGTGGCCTGGAAAAGTGGCCAAAATGTGCCAACACAATACTTAAGCCTCACAAGCAAAACGTTCAATATTAACTTGCCTAGTCTCCATAGCTATCTAAATAAAGACTATCGTTTAAGGGTAGGAAATAAAGCCTACAGCATTTAATAACAATCACAAGTGCCTAAAGATGAAAAGATAAAAGTCCTCGGACGTGACAGCGTTCTTCTTAATTACACTGTCTTTTATTTAAATTTGGACATTACCTCGGTCATCATGTCACCAGCGTTTCACATGTACCTCCTGGCGTCAGTGAGGAATACATGGAGTCTCACTGCCAGCAGAGTACTCTCTTTTAGCCACAAATACAACAGCAGCACTTGTTTGTACAAGGAGCCAATATTAACCCGGTTAACGCTCGCTCTTTTCCCGCCAAGGCCCCAATCAGCTGTTGGCGACCGGCCAGCCATCTGTTGCTATCTAAACTCACTAGTCGATTCCTCCAACCCTCCCATTGAGGCTGTATATCCTCTTCTGTAGAACCTTGGTGTAAACCGTGCCTAACTAATTATCTTTCTAAGATCCACCCACTAAGAATAGCCAAGAACACGCCGACATTACCGCCAGACGTACAATTGTTTAGTTCAGTATATGGCACCGATGAAGGCACTTGCTTAGTGTCACCATCATCAGCATCATTCACAAGCTGATCCATAAGAACATAAGAACATAAGAACTAAGAAATCAGGGAAGCTGTAAGAAGCCACCAGGCCTTCACGTGGCAGTCCTTGTATGCTGCCTAATTGCCTGCTCGCCTTAAGCCGCTTCACATCCAGACTTTGTCTTTGGCGTCTGGAGTAATGATAATGTGTTCGTTCGAGTTGTTTTCACTGCTCTTCATTTTAAAATTATGATCATGTCTATTTGAACTTGACTTAAGGTTCCTGTGTTGTGAAACTATGATGGATGGATTCCCAGGCCTTCACAGTGGTTCGAACCATTCCTTTCACATTTATCTGGTGGACTTTAAAGATGAAAAGAGCTCAATTCGTAAATATGTCAACCTTTCTTTTTTACATGAGTATACAGATGTTACACTAGCAGTGTCCTTTTAAGGTATACACCCAATTCTGAAATTATAAAGTACATAAATATACCACATATAAATTAAAATGTGTAAAATTTACGAGATCAACCGACCCGACGCTAGATACCATAGATTGCCAATGAGAGAAAGCCTCAACTAGGTGTCATCATGAGAGGAGGCAAAAAGTTTTTTTTTTTTTTTATGTAGGAAGGACACTGGCCAAGGGTAACAAAAATCCAATAAAAAAAAATATGCCCACTGAAATTCCAGTCCCATAAAAGGTTCAAAGCAGTGGTCAAAAACTTATGAATAAGTGTCTTGCAATCTCCCTCTTGAAGGAATTCAAGTCATAGGAAGGTGGAAATACAGAAGCAGGCAGGGAGTTCCAGAGTTTACCAGAGAAAGGGATGAATGATTGAGAATACTGGTTAACTCTTGCATTATAGAGGTGGACAGAATAGGGGTGAGAGAAAGAAGAAAGTCTTGTGCAGTGAGGCTGCAGAAGGAGGGGAGGCATGCAGTTAGCAAGATCGGAAGAGCAGTTAGCATGAAAATAGCGGTAGAAGACAGCTAGATATGCAACATTGCGGCGGTGAGAGAGAGGCTGAAAACAGTCAGTTAGAGGAGAGGAGTTGATGAGACGAAAAGCTTTTGATTCCATCCTGTCTAAAAGAGCAATATGAGTGGAACCCCCCCAGACATGTGAAGCATACTCCATACATGGACGGATAAGGCCCTTGTACAGAGTTAGCAACTGGGGGGGTGAGAAAAACTGGCGGAGACGTCTCACAACATCTAACTCCATAGAAGCTGTTTTAGCTAGAGATGAGATGTGGATTTTCCAGTTCAGATTATAAGTAAAGGACAGACCGAAGATGTTCAGTGTAGAAGAGGGGGACAGTTGGGTGTCATTGAAGGAGAGGGGATAGTTGACTGGAAGGTTGTGTCGAGTTGCTAGATGGAGGAATTGATATGCTTACCTCCTGAAGGGTTGGACTTCTATGAAAAGACGTGGAAAAGTGCAGGGTAGTATCATCAGCGTAGGAATGGATAGGACAAGAAGTTTGGTTTAGAAATCATTAATGAATAATAAGAAGAGAGTGGGTGACAGGACAGAACCCTGAGTAACATCACTGTTAATAGATTTAGGAGAAGAACAGTGACCGTCTACCACAGCAGCAATAGAACGGTCAGAAAGGAAACTTGAGATGAAGTTACAGAGAGAAGGATAGAAACCGTAGGAGGGTAGTTTGGAAATCAAAGCTTTGTGCCAGACTCTATCAAAAGCTTTTGATATGTCCAAGGCAACAGCAAAAGTTTCACCAAAATCTCTAAAAGAGGATGACCAAGACTCAGTAAGGAAAGCCAGAAGATCACCAGTAGAGCGGCCTTGACAGAACCCATACTGGCGATCAGATAGAAGGTTGTGAAGTGATAGATGTTTAAGAATCTTCCTGTTGAGGATAGATTAAAAAACTTTAGATAGCCAGGAAATTGAAGCAATAGGACGGTAGTTTGAGGGATTGGAACGGTCACCCTTTTTAGGAACAGGTTGAATGTAGGCAAACAGCAAGAAGGAAAGGTAGATGTTGACAGACAGAGCTGAGAGTTTGACTAGGCAAGGTGCAAGCACGGAGGCACAGTTTCGGAGAACAATAGGAGGGACCCCATCAGGTCCATAAGCCTTCTGAGGGTTTAGGCCAGCGAGGGCATGGAAAACATCATTGTGAAGAATTTTAATACGTGGCATGAAGTAGTCAGAGGGTGGAGGAGAGGGAGGAACAAGCCCAGAATCGTCCAAGGTAGGGTTTTTAGCAAAGGTTTGAGCGAAGAGTTCAGCTTTAGAAATAGATGTGATAGCAGTGGTGCCATCTGGTTGAAATTGAGGAGGAAAAGAAGAAGAAGCAAAGTTATTGGAGATATTTTTGGCTAGATGCCAGAAATCACGAGGGGAGTTAGATCTTGAAAGGATTTGACATTTTCTGTTAATGAAGGAGTTTTTGGGTAGTTGGAGAACAGACTTGGCATGGTTCCGGGCAGAAATATAAAGTGCATGAGATTCTGGTGATGGAAGGACGTTAAGTACCTTTTGTGGGCCACCTCTCTATCATGTATAGCACGAGAACAAGCTGTGTTAAACCAAGGTTTAGAAGGTTTAAGACGAGAAAAAGAGACAGGAATGTACGCCTCCATGCCAGACACTATCATCTCTGTTATGCGCTCAGCACACAAAGACGGGTCTCTGACAAGGGATCAGTAGTCATTCCATGGAAAATCAGCAAAATACCTCCTCAGGTCCCCCGAACTAGAAGAGGCAAAACGCCAGAGGCACCTTCGGTTAGGGGGATCCTGAGGAGGGATTGGAGCGATAGGACAAGATAATGATATGAGATTGTGATCGGAGGAGCCCAACAGAGAAGAAAGGGTGACAGCCATAAGCAGAAGGATTAGAGGTCAGGAAAAGGTCAAGAATGTTGGGCGTATCTCCAAGACGGTCAGGAATACGAGTAGAGTGTTGCACCAATTGGTCATGGAGGATGGTGCTAGTTCACCAGGATGGTCAGTGAAGGGAGAGGAAAGCTAAAGCTGGTGGTGAACATTGAAGTCTCCAAGAAAGGAGATCTCTGCAAAAGGGAAGAGGGTCAGAATGTGCTCCACTTTGGAAGTTAAGTAGTCAAAGAAATTTTTTTAGTCAGAGGAGTTAGGTGAGAGGTATACAGCACAGATAAATTTAGTATGAGAGTGACTCTTTTGTCGTAGCCAGATGGTGGAAAACTCGGAAGATTCAAGAGCGTGGGCACGAGAGCAGGTTAAGTCATTGCGCACATAAACGCAGCATCCAGCTTTGGATCGAAAATGAGGATAGAGAAAGTAGGAGGGAACAGAAAAGGGGCTACTGTCAGTTGCCTGAGACACCTGAGTTTCAGTAAGGAAAAGAAGATGAGGTTTAGAAGGGGAGAGGTGGTGTTCTACAGATTGAAAATTAGATCTTAGACCGCGAATGTTGCAGAAGTTAATGAAAAAAAAGTTGAGGGGGTGTCAAGACACTTAGGGTCGTCGACAGAAAGGCAGTCCGACCTGGGGACATTTATGGTCCCCTCTCCGAGGCTGTTGTAGGAGTCGCCATGATGATTTTAAAATTTTTAAGTGAAGGGTGTGTGTGTTATTAGGTGCTTGTAGTTTTGTGTGGAGGAAGAAACTTGTTTTTAGTTAAAGGCACACACTATAAAAGTTACCCTCAAAATTAACAGGTGAAATACACATCCATAATAAGTGCTATATGTGAAGGCATTATATCCAAAAATATTACAATATATGTAGATATTGGAGGAGGCAGTAGACACCTGCCGAAACGATAATTACTCCCAGTGAGGTCTAAAGCACTGTTCAGGGGGTGCTGTGAACTTATCATTAAACCCAGCTGTGACCTCACTGAACGTTTCCCTTTGTGTCTCACAACACAAGGGGGTAGTCACAGCCTGCCCTCTAAAGACAACTCTCTTCCTCCACACAAAACTACAAGCACCTAATAACACACACACCCTTCACTCAAAAAATTTTAAAATCATGGCGACTCCTACACCAGCCTCGGAGTCCCCATCTGGGGAGGGGACCATAAATGTCCCCAGGTCGGACTGCCTTTCCGTCGACGACCCTAAGCGTCTTGACACCCCCCTCAACTTCTTCTTCATTAACTTCTGCAACATTCGCGGTCTAAGATCTAATTTTCAATCTGTAGAACACCACCTCTCCTCTTCTAAACCTCATCTTCTTTTCCTCACTGAAACTCAGGTGTCTGAGGCAACTGACAGTAGCCCCTTTTCTGTTCCCTCCTACTTTCTCTATCCTCATTTTCGATCCAAAGCTGGATGCTGCGTTTATGTGCGCAATGACTTAACCTGCTCTCGTGCCCACGCTCTTGAATCTTCCGAGTTTTCCACCATCTGGCTACGACTACAGAGTCATTCTCATACTAAATTCATCTGTGCTGTATACCTCTCTCCTAACTCCTCTGACTATAAGAAATTCTTTGACTACTTAACTTCCAAAGTGGAGCACATTCTGACCCTCTTCCCTTTTGCAGAGATCTCCATTCTTGGAGACTTCAATGTTCACCACCAGCTTTGGCTTTCCTCTCCCTTCACTGACCATCCTGGTGAACTAGCCTACAACTTTGCTATCCTCCATGACCTAGAGCAATTGGTGCAACACCCTACTCGTATTCCTGACCGTCTTGGAGATACGCCCAACATTCTTGACCTTTTCCTGACCTCTAATCCTTCTGCTTATGCTGTCACCCTTTCTTCTCCGTTGGGCTCCTCCGATCACAATCTCATATCTTTATCTTGTCCTATCACTCCAATCCCTCCTCAGGATACCCCTAAGCGAAGGTGCCTCTGGCGTTTTGCCTTTGCTAGTTGGGGGGACCTGAGGCGGTATTTTGCTGATTTTCCTTGGAATGACTACTGCTTCCGTGTCAGAGACCCGTCTTTGTGTGCTGAGCGCATAACAGAGGTGATAGTGTCTGGCATGGAGGCGTACATTCCTCACTCTTTTTCTCGTCCTAAACCTTCTAAACCTTGGTTTAACACAGCTTGTTCTCGTGCTATACATGATAGAGAGGTGGCCCACAAAAGGTACTTAAGCCTTCCTTCACCAGAATCTCATGCACTTTATATTTCTGCCCGGAACCATGCCAAGTCTGTTCTCCAACTAGCCAAAAACTCCTTCATTAACAGAAAATGTCAAAACCTTTCAAGATCTAACTCCCCTCGTGATTTCTGGCATCTAGCCAAAAATATATATCTCCAATAACTTTGCTTCTTCTTCTTTCCCTCCTCTACTTCAACCAGATGGCACCACTGCTATCACATCTATTTCTAAAGCTGAACTCTTTGCTCAAACCTTTGCTAAAAACTCTACCTTGGACGATTCTGGGCTTGTTCCTCCCTCTCCTCCACCCTCTGACTACTTCATGCCTCCTATTAAAATTCTTCGTAATGATGTTTTCCATGCCCTCGCTGGCCTAAACCCTCAGAAGGCTTATGGACCTGATGGGGTCCCTCCTATTGTTCTCCGAAACTGTGCCTCCGTGCTTGCACCTTGCCTAGTCAAACTCTTTCAGCTCTGTCTGTCAACATCTACCTTTCCTTCTTGCTGGAAGTTTGCCTACATTCAACCTGTTCCTAAAAAGGGTGACCGCTCTAATCCCTCAAACTACCGTGCTATTGCTTTAATTTCCTGCTTATCTAAAGTTTTTGAATCTATCCTCAACAGGAAGATTCTTAAACATCTATCACTTCACAACCTTCTATCTGATCGCCAGTATGGGTTCCGTCAAGGCCGCTCTACTGGTGATCTTCTGGCTTTCCTTACTGAGTCTTGGTCATCCTCTTTTAGAGACTTTGGTGAAACTTTTGCTGTTGCCTTGGACATATCAAAAGCCTTTGATAGAGTCTGGCACAAAGCTTTGATTTCCAAACTACCCTCCTACGGTTTCTATCCTTCTCTCTGTAACTTCATCTCAAGTTTCCTTTCTGACCGTTCTATTGCTGCTGTGGTAGACGGTCACTGTTCTTCTCCTAAATCTATTAACAGTGGTGTTCCTCAGGGTTCTGTCCTGTCACCCACTCTCTTCTTATTATTCATTAATGATCTTTTAAACCAAACTTCTTGTCCTATCCACTCCTATGCTGATGATACCACCCTGCACTTTTCCACGTCTTTTCATAGACGTCCAACCCTTCAGGAGGTAAACATATCACGCAGGGAAGCCACAGAACGCCTGACTTCTGATCTTTCTAAAATTTCTGATTGGGGCAGAGCAAACTTGGTATTGTTCAATGCCTCAAAAACTCAATTCCTCCACCTATCAACTCGACACAATCTTCCAGACAACTATCCCCTCTTCTTCAATGACACTCAACTGTCCCCCTCTTCTACACTGAACATCCTCGGTCTGTCCTTTACTTATAATCTGAACTGGAAACTTCACATCTCATCTCTAGCTAAAACAGCTTCTATGAAGTTAGGTATTCTGAGACGTCTCCGCCAGTTTTTCTCACCCCCCCAGCTGCTAACTCTGTACAAGGGCCTTATCCGTCCATGTATGGAGTATGCTTCACATGTCTGGGGGGGTTCCACTCATACTGCTGTTCTAGACAGGGTGGAATCAAAAGCTTTTCGTCTCATCAACTCCTCTCCTCTAACTGACTGTCTTCAGCCTCTCTCTCACCGCCGCAATGTTGCATCTCTAGCTGTCTTCTACCGCTATTTTCATGCTAACTGCTCTTCTGATCTTGCTAACTGCATGCCTCCCCTCCTTCCGCGG